>NW_027617802.1:0-96686 GCF_964187855.1 Myxine glutinosa
TGTGGAAAAAACACTTTTTGCACTTGTGATAGTGTTGAAAACCCACTTTTCGCACTTGTGTTAGTGTTGAAAAACCACTTTTCGCACTTGTGTTGGTGCAGGAAACCACTTTTGCACTTGTATTAGTGTGGAAAAACCACTTTTCGCACTTGTGTTAGTGTTGAAAAACCTCTTTTCGCACTTGTGTTAGTGTTGAAAAACCACTTTTCGTACTTGTGTTGGTTCAGGAAACCACTTTTGCACTTGTATTAGTGTGGAAAAAACACTTTTTGCACTTGTGATGGTGTTGAAAAACCACTTTTCGCACTTGTGTTAGTGTTGAAAAACCACTTTTCGCACTTGTGTTAGTGTTGAAAAACCACTTTTCGCACTTGTGTTGGTGCAGGAAACCACTTTTGCACTTGTATTAGTGTGGAAAAAACACTTTTCGCACTTGTGTTAGTGTTGAAAAACCACTTTTCGCACTTGTGTTAGTGTTGAAAAACCACTTTTCGCACTTGTGTTAGTGTTGAAAAACCACTTTTCGCACTTGTGTTTGTGCAGGAAACAACTTTTTACACTTGTATTAGTGTGGAAAAAACACTTTTTGCACTTGTGGTAGTGTTGAAAAACCACTTTTCGCACTTGTGTTAGTGTTGAAAAACCACTTTTCGCACTTGTGTTGGTGCAGGAAACCACTTTTGCACTTGTATTAGTGTGGAAAAAACACTTTTTGCACTTGTGATAGTGTTGAAAAACCACTTTTCGCACTTGTGTTAGTGTTGAAAAAACCACTTTTCGCACTTGTGTTAGTGTTGAAAAACCACTTTTCGCACTTGTGTTGGTGCAGGAAAACCACTTTTGCACTTGTATTAGTGTGGAAAAACCACTTTTCGCACTTGTGTTAGTGTTGAAAAACCACTTTTCGCACTTGTGTTAGTGTTGAAAAACCACTTTTCGCACTTGTGTTAGTGTTGAAAAACCACTTTTTGCACTTATGTTGGTGCAGGAAACCACTTTTGCACTTGTATTAGTGTGGAAAAAACACTTTTTGCACTTGTGATAGTGTTGAAAAACCACTTTTCGCACTTGTGTTAGTGTTGAAAAACCACTTTTCGCACTTGTGTTGGTGCAGGAAACCACTTTTGCACTTGTATTAGTGTGGAAAAACCACTTTTCGCACTTGTGTTAGTGTTGAAAAACCACTTTTCGCACTTGTGTTAGTGTTGAAAAACCACTTTTCGCACTTGTGTTAGTGTTGAAAAACCACTTTTCGCACTTGTGTTAGTGTTGAAAAACCACTTTTCACACTTGTGTTAGTGTTGAAAAACCACTTTTCGCACTTGTGTTGGTGCAGGAAACCACTTTTGCACTTGTATTAGTGTGGAAAAAACACTTTTTGCACTTGTGATAGTGTTGAAAAACCACTTTTCGCACTTGTGTTAGTGTTGAAAAACCACTTTTCGCACTTGTGTTGGTGCAGGAAACCACTTTTGCACTTGTAGTAGTGTGGAAAAAACACTTTTTGCACTTGTGATAGTGTTGAAAAACCACTTTTCGCACTTGTGTTAGTGTTGAAAAACCACTTTTCGCACTTGTGTTAGTGTTGAAAAACCACTTTTCGCACTTGTATTAGTGTGGAAAAACCATTTTTCGCACTTGTGCTAGTGTTGAAAAACCACTTTTCACACTTGTGTTAGTGTTGAAAAACCACTTTTCGCACTTGTGTTAGTGTTGAAAAACCACTTTTCGCACTTGTGTTGGTGCAGGAAACCACTTTTGCACTTGTATTAGTGTGGAAAAAACACTTTTTGCACTTGTGATAGTGTTGAAAACCCACTTTTCGCACTTGTGTTAGTGTTGAAAAACCACTTTTCGCACTTGTGTTGGTGCAGGAAACCACTTTTGCACTTGTATTAGTGTGGAAAAAACACTTTTTGCACTTGTGATAGTGTTGAAAAACCACTTTTCGCACTTGTGTTAGTGTTGAAAAAACCACTTTTCGCACTTGTGTTAGTGTTGAAAAACCACTTTTCGCACTTGTGTTGGTGCAGGAAACCACTTTTGCACTTGTATTAGTGTGGAAAAAACACTTTTCGCACTTGTGTTAGTGTTGAAAAACCACTTTTCGCACTTGTGTTAGTGTTGAAAAACCACTTTTCGCACTTGTGTTAGTGTTGAAAAACCACTTTTCGCACTTGTGTTTGTGCAGGAAACCACTTTTACACTTGTATTAGTGTGGAAAAAACACTTTTTGCACTTGTGGTAGTGTTGAAAAACCACTTTTCGCACTTGTGTTAGTATTGAAAAACCACTTTTCGCACTTGTGTTGGTGCAGGAAACCACTTTTGCACTTGTATTAGTGTGGAAAAAACACTTTTTGCACTTGTGATAGTGTTGAAAAACCACTTTTCGCACTTGTGTTAGTGTTGAAAAACCACTTTTCGCACTTGTGTTAGTGCAGGAAACCACTTTTGCACTTGCATTCGTGTGGAAAAACCACTTTTCGCACTTGTGTTAGTGTTGAAAAACCACTTTCGCACTTGTGTTAGTGTTGAAAAACCACTTTTCGCACTTGTGTTAGTGTTGAAAAACCACTTTTCGCACTTGTGTTAGTGTTGAAAAAACCACTTTTCGCACTTGTGTTGGTGCAGGAAACCACTTTTGCACTTGTATTAGTGTGGAAAAAACCACTTTTCGCACTTGTGTTAGTGTTGAAAAACAACTTTTCGCACTTGTGTTAGTGTTGAAAAACCACTTTTCGCACTTGTGTTGGTGCAGGAAACCACTTTTGCACTTGTATTAGTGTGGAAAAAACACTTTTTGCACTTGTAATAGTGTTGAAAAACCACTTTTCGCACTTGTGTTGGTGCAGGAAACCACTTTTGCACTTGTATTAGTGTGGAAAAACCACTTTTCGCACTTGTGTTAGTGTTGAAAAACCACTTTTCGCACTTGTGTTAGTGTTGAAAAACCACTTTTCGCACTTATGTTGGTGCAGGAAACCACTTTTGCACTTGTATTAGTGTGGAAAAAACAATTTTTGCACTTGTGATAGTGTTGAAAAACCACTTTTCGCACTTGTGTTAGTGTTGAAAAACCACTTTTCGCACTTGTGTTGGTGCAGGAAACCACTTTTGCACTTGTATTAGTGTGGAAAAACCACTTTTCGCACTTGTGTTAGTGTTGAAAAACCACTTTTCGCACTTGTGTTAATGTTGAAAAACCACTTTTCGCACTTGTGTTAGTGTTGAAAAACCACATTTCGCACTTGTGTTTGTGCAGGAAACCACTTTTGCACTTGTATTTGTGTGGAAAAAACACTTTTTGCACTTGTGATAGTGTTGAAAAACGACTTTTCGCACTTGTGTTAGTGTTGAAAAACCACTTTTCGCACTTGTGTTAGTGTTGAAAAACCACTTTTTGCACTTATGTTGGTGCAGGAAACCACTTTTGCACTTGCATTAGTGTGGAAAAAACACTTTTTGCACTTGTGATAGTGTTGAAAAACCACTTTTCGCACTTGTGTTAGTGTTGAAAAACCACTTTTCGCACTTGTGTTGGTGCAGGAAACCACTTTTGCACTTGTATTAGTGTGGAAAAACCACTTTTCGCACTTGTGTTAGTGTTGAAAAACCACTTTTCGCACTTGTGTTAGTGTTGAAAAACCACTTTTCGCACTTGTGTTAGTGTTGAAAAACCACTTTTCGCACTTGTGTTAGTGTTGAAAAACCACTTTTCACACTTGTGTTAGTGTTGAAAAACCACTTTTCGCACTTGTGTTGGTGCAGGAAACCACTTTTGCACTTGTATTAGTGTGGAAAAAACACTTTTTGCACTTGTGATAGTGTTGAAAAACCACTTTTCGCACTTGTGTTAGTGTTGAAAAACCACTTTTCGCACTTGTGTTGGTGCAGGAAACCACTTTTGCACTTGTATTAGTGTGGAAAAAACACTTTTTGCACTTGTGGTAGTGTTGAAAAACCACTTTTCGCACATGTGTTAGTGTTGAAAAACCACTTTTCGCACTTGTGTTAGTGTTGAAAAACCACTTTTCGCACTTGTATTAGTGTGGAAAAACCATTTTTCGCACTTGTGTTAGTGTTGAAAAACCACTTTTCACACTTGTGTTAGTGTTGAAAAACCACTTTTCGCACTTGTGTTAGTGTTGAAAAACCACTTTTCGCACTTGTGTTGGTGCAGGAAACCACTTTTGCACTTGTATTAGTGTGGAAAAAACACTTTTTGCACTTGTGATAGTGTTGAAAACCCACTTTTCGCACTTGTGTTAGTGTTGAAAAACCACTTTTCGCACTTGTGTTGGTGCAGGAAACCACTTTTGCACTTGTATTAGTGTGGAAAAACCACTTTTTCGCACTTGTGTTAGTGTTGAAAAACCTCTTTTCGCACTTGTGTTAGTGTTGAAAAACCACTTTTCGCACTTGTGTTGGTTCAGGAAACCACTTTTGCACTTGTATTAGTGTGGAAAAAACACTTTTTGCACTTGTGATGGTGTTGAAAAACCACTTTTCGCACTTGTGTTAGTGTTGAAAAACCACTTTTCGCACTTGTGTTAGTGTTGAAAAACCACTTTTCGCACTTGTGTTGGTGCAGGAAACCACTTTTGCACTTGTATTAGTGTGGAAAAAACACTTTTCGCACTTGTGTTAGTGTTGAAAAACCACTTTTCGCACTTGTGTTAGTGTTGAAAAACCACTTTTCGCACTTGTGTTAGTGTTGAAAAACCACTTTTCGCACTTGTGTTTGTGCAGGAAACAACTTTTTACACTTGTATTAGTGTGGAAAAAACACTTTTTGCACTTGTGGTAGTGTTGAAAAACCACTTTTCGCACTTGTGTTAGTGTTGAAAAACCACTTTTCGCACTTGTGTTGGTGCAGGAAACCACTTTTGCACTTGTATTAGTGTGGAAAAAACACTTTTTGCACTTGTGATAGTGTTGAAAAACCCACTTTTCGCACTTGTGTTAGTGTTGAAAAACCACTTTTCGCACTTGTGTTAGTGTTGAAAAACCACTTTTCGCACTTGTGTTGGTGCAGGAAACCACTTTTGCACTAGTATTAGTGTGGAAAAAACACTTTGAAAAAACCACTTTTCGCACTTGTGTTAGTGTTGAAAAAACCACTTTTCGCACTTGTGTTTGTGCAGGAAACCACTTTTTGCACTTGTATTAGTGTGGAAAAAAACACTTTTTTGCACTTGTGATAGTGTTGAAAAACCACTTTTCGCACTTGTGTTAGTGTTGAAAAAACCACTTTTCGCACTTGTGTTGGTGCAGGAAACCACTTTTGCACTTGTATTAGTGTGGAAAAAAACACTTTTTGTACTTGTGATAGTGTTGAAAAACCACTTTTCGCACTTGTGTTAGTGTTGAAAAACCACTTTTCGCACTTGTGTTGGTGCAGGAAAACCACTTTTGCACTTGCATTAGTGTGGAAAAAACCACTTTTCGCACTTGTGTTAGTGTTGAAAAACCACTTTTCGCACTTGTGTTGGTGCAGGAAACCACTTTTGCACTTGTATTAGTGTGGAAAAACCACTTTTCGCACTTGTGTTAGTGTTGAAAAACCACTTTTCGCACTTGTGTTAGTGTTGAAAAACCACTTTTTGCACTTATGTTGGTGCAGGAAAACCACTTTTGCACTTGTATTAGTGTGGAAAAAAACACTTTTTGCACTTGTGATAGTGTTGAAAAACCACTTTTCGCACTTGTGTTAGTGTTGAAAAACCACTTTTCGCACTTGTGTTGGTGCAGGAAACCACTTTTGCACTTGTATTAGTGTGGAAAAAACCACTTTTCACACTTGTGTTAGTGTTGAAAAACCACTTTTCGCACTTGTGTTAGTGTTGAAAAACCCACTTTTCGCACTTGTGTTAGTGTTGAAAAACCACTTTTCGCACTTGTGTTAGTGTTGAAAAACCACTTTTCGCACTTGTGTTGGTGCAGGAAACCACTTTTGCACTTGCATTAGTGTGGAAAAAACCACTTTTCGCACTTGTGTTAGTGTTGAAAAACCACTTTTCGCACTTGTGTTGGTGCAGGAAACCACTTTTGCACATGTATTAGTGTGGAAAAACCACTTTTCGCACTTGTGTTAGTGTTGAAAAACCACTTTTCGCACTTGTGTTAGTGTTGAAAAACCACTTTTTGCACTTATGTTGGTGCAGGAAAACCACTTTTGCACTTGTATTAGTGTGGAAAAAAACACTTTTTGCACTTGTGATAGTGTTGAAAAACCACTTTTCGCACTTGTGTTAGTGTTGAAAAACCACTTTTCGCACTTGTGTTGGTGCAGGAAACCACTTTTGCACTTGTATTAGTGTGGAAAAACCACTTTTCGCACTTGTGTTAGTGTTGAAAAACCACTTTTCGCACTTGTGTTAGTGTTGAAAAACCACTTTTCGCACTTGTGTTAGTGTTGAAAAACCACTTTTCGCACTTGTGTTAGTGTTGAAAAAACCACTTTTCACACTTGTGTTAGTGTTGAAAAACCACTTTTCGCACTTGTGTTGGTGCAGGAAACCACTTTTGCACTTGTATTAGTGTGGAAAAAAACACTTTTTGCACTTGTGATAGTGTTGAAAAACCACTTTTCGCACTTGTGTTAGTGTTGAAAAACCACTTTTCGCACTTGTGTTGGTGCAGGAAACCACTTTTGCACTTGTAGTAGTGTGGAAAAAACACTTTTTGCACTTGTGATAGTGTTGAAAAACCACTTTTCGCACTTGTGTTAGTGTTGAAAAACCACTTTTCGCACTTGTGTTAGTGTTGAAAAACCACTTTTCGCACTTGTATTAGTGTGGAAAAAACCATTTTTCGCACTTGTGCTAGTGTTGAAAAACCACTTTTCACACTTGTGTTAGTGTTTGAAAAACCACTTTTCGCACTTGTGTTAGTGTTGAAAAACCACTTTTCGCACTTGTGTTGGTGCAGGAAACCACTTTTGCACTTGTATTAGTGTGGAAAAAAACACTTTTTGCACTTGTGATAGTGTTGAAAAACCCACTTTTCGCACTTGTGTTAGTGTTGAAAAACCACTTTTCGCACTTGTGTTGGTGCAGGAAACCACTTTTGCACTTGTATTAGTGTGGAAAAAACACTTTTTGCACTTGTGATAGTGTTGAAAAACCACTTTTCGCACTTGTGTTAGTGTTGAAAAACGACTTTTCGCACTTGTGTTAGTGTTGAAAAACCACTTTTCGCACTTGTGTTGGTGCAGGAAACCACTTTTGCACTTGTATTAGTGTGGAAAAAAACACTTTTCGCACTTGTGTTAGTGTTGAAAAAACCACTTTTCGCACTTGTGTTAGTGTTGAAAAACCACTTTTCGCACTTGTGTTAGTGTTGAAAAACCACTTTTCGCACTTGTGTTGGTGCAGGAAACCACTTTTACACTTGTATTAGTGTGGAAAAAAACACTTTTCGCACTTGTGTTAGTGTTGAAAAACCACTTTTCGCACTTGTGTTAGTGTTGAAAAAACCACTTTTCGCACTTGTGTTAGTGTTGAAAAACCACTTTTCGCACTTGTGTTGGTGCAGGAAACCACTTTTACACTTGTATTAGTGTGGAAAAAACACTTTTTTGCACTTGTGGTAGTGTTGAAAAACCACTTTTCGCACTTGTGTTAGTGTTGAAAAAACCACTTTTCGCACTTGTGTTGGTGCAGGAAAACCACTTTTGCACTTGTATTAGTGTGGACAGAAAACACTTTTTGCACTTGTGATAGTGTTGAAAACCCACTTTTCGCACTTGTGATAGTGTTGAAAAACCACTTTTCGCACTTGTGTTAGTGTTGAAAAACCACTTTTCGCACTTGTGTTAGTGTTGAAAAAACCACTTTTCGCACTTATATTAGTTTGGAAAAACCACTTTTCGCACTTGTGTTAGTGTTGAAAAAACCACTTTTCGCACTTGTGTTAGTGTTGAAAAAACCACTTGTTACACTTGTGTTGGTGCAGGAAACCACTTTTGCACTTGCATTAGTGTGGAAAAAACCACTTTTCGCACTTGTGATAGTGTTGAAAAAACCACTTTTTGCACTTGTGTTAGTGTTGAAAAACCACTTTTCGCACTTGTGTTGGTGCAGGAAACCACTTTTTGCACTTGTATTAGTGTGGAAAAAACCACTTTTCGCACTTGTGTTAGTGTTGAAAAACCACTCTTCGCCCTTGTGTTAGTGTTGAAAAAACCACTTTTCGCACTTATGTTGGTGCAGGAAAACCACTTTTGCACTTGTATTAGTGTGGAAAAAAACAATTTTTTGCACTTGCGATAGTGTTGAAAAACCACTTTTCGCACTTGTGTTAGTGTTGAAAAAACCACTTTTCGCACTTGTGTTGGTGCAGGAAACCACTTTTGCACTTGTATTAGTGTGGAAAAACCACTTTTCGCACTTGTGTTAGTGTTGAAAAAACCACTTTTCGCACTTGTGTTAATGTTGAAAAACCACTTTTCGCACTTGTGTTAGTGTTGAAAAACCACTTTTCGCACTTGTGTTTGTGCAGGAAACCACTTTTGCACTTGTATTTGTGTGGAAAAAACACTTTTTGCACTTGTGATAGTGTTGAAAAACGACTTTTCGCACTTGTGTTAGTATTGAAAAACCACTTTTCGCACTTGTGTTAGTGTTGAAAAACGACTTTTCGCACTTGTGTTAGTGTTGAAAAACCACTTTTCGCACTTGTGTTAGTGTTGAAAAACCACTTTTTGCACTTATGTTGGTGCAGGAAACCACTTTTGCACTTGTATTAGTGTGGAAAAAACACTTTTTGCACTTGTGATAGTGTTGAAAAACCACTTTTCGCACTTGTGTTAGTGTTGAAAAACCACTTTTCGCACTTGTGTTGGTGCAGGAAACCACTTTTGCACTTGTATTAGTGTGGAAAACCACTTTTCGCACTTGTGTTAGTGTTGAAAAAACCACTTTTCGCACTTGTGTTAGTGTTGAAAAACCACTTTTCGCACTTATATTAGTTTGGAAAAACCACTTTTTGCACTTGTGATAGTGTTGAAAAACCACTTTTCGCACTTGTGTTAGTGTTGAAAAACCACTTTTCGCACTTGTGTTAGTGTTGAAAAACCACTTTTCGCACTTGTGTTAGTGTTGAAAAACCACTTTTCGCACTTGTGTTGGTGCAGGAAACCACTTTTGCACTTGTATTAGTGTGGAAAAAAACACTTTTTGCACTTATGCTAGTGTTGAAAAACCACTTTTCGCACTTGTGTTAGTGTTGAAAAAACCACTTTTCGCACTTGTGTTGGTGCAGGAAACCACTTTTGCACTTGTATTAGTGTGGAAAACACCACTTTTCGCACTTGTGATAGTGTTGAAAAACCACTTTTCGCACTTGTGTTAGTGTTGAAAAAACCACTTTTCACCACTTGTGTTGGTGCAGGAAACCACTTTTGCACTTGTATTAGTGTGGAAAAAAACACTTTTTGCACTTGTGATAGTGTGGAAAAACCACTTTTCGCACCTGTGTTAGTGTTGAAAAACCACTTTTCGCACTTGTGTTGGTGCAGGAAACCACTTTTGCACTTGTATTAGTGTGGAAAAAAACACTTTTTGCACTTGTGATAGTGTTGAAAAACCCACTTTTCGCACTTGTGTTAGTGTTGAAAAAACCACTTTTCGCACTTGTGTTGGTGCAGGAAAACCACTTTTGCACTTGTATTAGTGTGGAAAAAACACTTTTTGCACTTGTGATAGTGTTGAAAACCCACTTTTCGCACTTGTATTAGTGTGGAAAAAACCGCTTTTCGCACTTGTGTTAGTGTTGAAAAAACCACTTTTCGCACTTGTGTTAGTGTGGAAAAACCACTTTTCGCACTTGTGTTAGTGTTGAAAAACCACTTTTCGCACTTGTGTTAGTGTTGAAAAACCACTTTTCGCACTTGTGTTGGTGCAGGAAACCACTTTTGCACTTGTATTAGTGTGGAAAAAACACTTTTTGCACTTGTGATAGTGTTGAAAAACCACTTTTCGCACTTGTGTTAGTGTTGAAAAACCACTTTTCGCACTTGTGTTAGTGTTGAAAAACCACTTTTCGCACTTGTGTTGGTGCAGGAAACCACTTTTGCACTTGTATTAGTGTGGAAAAAACACTTTTCGCACTTGTGGTAGTGTTGAAAAAACCACTTTTCGCACTTGTGTTAGTGTTGAAAAACCACTTTTCGCACTTGTGTTGGTGCAGGAAACCACTTTTGCACTTGTATTAGTGTGGAAAAAACACTTTTTGCACTTGTGATAGTGTTGAAAAACCACTTTTCGCACTTGTGTTAGTGTTGAAAAACCACTTTTCGCACCTGTGTTGGTGCAGGAAACCACTTTTGCACTTGCATTAGTGTGGAAAAACCACTTTTCGCACTTGTGTTAGTGTTGAAAAACCACTTTTCGCACTTGTGTTGGTGCAGGAAACCACTTTTGCACTTGTATTAGTGTGGAAAAAACACTTTTTGCACTTGTGATAGTGTTGAAAACCCACTTTTCGCACTTGTGTTAGTGTTGAAAAACCACTTTTCGCACTTGTGTTGGTGCAGGAAACCACTTTTGCACTTGTATTAGTGTGGAAAAAACACTTTTTGCACTTGTGATAGTGTTGAAAACCCACTTTTCGCACTTGTATTAGTGTGGAAAAACCGCTTTTCGCACTTGTGTTAGTGTTGAAAAACCACTTTTCGCACTTGTGTTAGTGTGGAAAAACCACTTTTCGCACTTGTGTTAGTGTTGAAAAACCCACTTTTCGCACTTGTGTTAGTGTTGAAAAACCACTTTTCGCACTTGTGTTGGTGCAGGAAACCACTTTTGCACTTGTATTAGTGTGGAAAAAACACTTTTTGCACTTGTGATAGTGTTGAAAAACCACTTTTCGCACTTGTGTTAGTGTTGAAAAACCACTTTTCGCACTTGTGTTAGTGTTGAAAAACCACTTTTCGCACTTGTGTTGGTGCAGGAAACCACTTTTGCACTTGTATTAGTGTGGAAAAAACACTTTTCGCACTTGTGGTAGTGTTGAAAAAACCACTTTTCGCACTTGTGTTAGTGTTGAAAAACCACTTTTGGCACTTGTGTTGGTGCAGGAAACCACTTTTGCACTTGTATTAGTGTGGAAAAAACACTTTTTGCACTTGTGATAGTGTTGAAAAACCACTTTTCGCACTTGTGTTAGTGTTGAAAAACCACTTTTCGCACCTGTGTTGGTGCAGGAAACCACTTTTGCACTTGCATTAGTGTGGAAAAACCACTTTTCGCACTTGTGTTAGTGTTGAAAAACCACTTTTCGCACTTGTGTTAGTGTTGAAAAACCACTTTTCGCACTTGTGTTAGTGTTGAAAAACCACTTTTCGCACTTGTGTTAGTGTTGAAAAACCACTTTTCGCACTTGTGATAGTGTTGAAAAACGACTTTTCGCACTTGTGTTAGTGTTGAAAAACCACTTTTCGCACTTGTGTTAGTGTTGAAAAACCACTTTTTGCACTTATGTTGGTGCAGGAAACCACTTTTGCACTTGTATTAGTGTGGAAAAAACACTTTTTGCACTTGTGATAGTGTTGAAAAACTACTTTTCGCACTTGTGTTAGTGTTGAAAAACCACTTTTCGCACTTGTGTTGGTGCAGGAAACCACTTTTGCACTTGTATTAGTGTGGAAAAACCACTTTTCGCACTTGTGTTAGTGTTGAAAAACCACTTTTCGCACTTGTGTTAGTGTGGAAAAACCACTTTTCGCACTTATATTAGTTTGGAAAAACCACTTTTTGCACTTGTGATAGTGTTGAAAAACCACTTTTCGCACTTGTGTTCGTGTTGAAAAACCACTTTTCGCACTTGTGTTAGTGTTGAAAAACCACTTTTCGCACTTATATTAGTTTGGAAAAACCACTTTTCGCACTTGTGTTAGTGTTGAAAAACCACTTTTCGCACTTGTGTTAGTGTTGAAAAACCACTTTTCGCACTTGTGTTAGTGTTGAAAAACCACTTTTCGCACTTGTGTTGGTGCAGGAAACCACTTTTGCACTTGTATTAGTGTGGAAAAAACACTTTTTGCACTTATGATAGTGTTGAAAAACCACTTTTCGCACTTGTGTTAGTGTTGAAAAACCACTTTTCGCACTTGTGTTGGTGCAGGAAACCACTTTTGCACTTGTATTAGTGTGGAAAAACCACTTTTCGCACTTGTGATAGTGTTGAAAAACCACTTTTCGCACTTGTGTTAGTGTTGAAAAACCACTTTTCACACTTGTGTTGGTGCAGGAAACCACTTTTGCACTTGTATTAGTGTGGAAAAAACACTTTTTGCACTTGTGATAGTGTGGAAAAACCACTTTTCGCACTTGTGTTAGTGTTGAAAAACCACTTTTCGCACTTGTGTTGGTGCAGGAAACCACTTTTGCACTTGTATTAGTGTGGAAAAAACACTTTTTGCACTTGTGATAGTGTTGAAAACCCACTTTTCGCACTTGTGTTAGTGTTGAAAAACCACTTTTCGCACTTGTGTTGGTGCAGGAAACCACTTTTGCACTTGTATTAGTGTGGAAAAACCACTTTTCGCACTTTTGTTAGTGTTGAAAAACCACTTTTCGCACTTGTGTTAGTGTGGAAAAACCAACTTTTCGCACTTGTGTTAGTGTTGAAAAACCACTTTTCGCACTTGTGTTAGTGTTGAAAAACCACTTTCGCACTTGTGTTGGTGCAGGAAACCACTTTTGCACTTGTATTAGTGTGGAAAAAACACTTTTTGCACTTGTGATAGTGTTGAAAAACCACTTTTCGCACTTGTGTTAGTGTTGAAAAACCACTTTTCGCACTTGTGTTAGTGTTGAAAAACCACTTTTGGGCACTTGTGTTGGTGCAGGAAACCACTTTTGCACTTGTATTAGTGTGGAAAAAACACTTTTTGCACTTGTGATAGTGTTGAAAAACCCACTTTTCGCACTTGTGTTAGTGTTGAAAAAACCACTTTTTCGCACCTGTGTTGGTGCAGGAAACCACTTTTGCACTTGCATTAGTGTGGAAAAACCACTTTTCGCACTTGTGTTAGTGTTGAAAAACCACTTTTCGCACTTGTGTTAGTGTTGAAAAACCACTTTTCGCACCTGTGTTGGTGCAGGAAACCACTTTTGCACTTGCATTAGTGTGGAAAAACCACTTTTCGCACTTGTGTTAGTGTTGAAAAAACCACTTTTCGCACTTGTGTTAGTGTTGAAAAACCACTTTTCGCACTTGTGTTAGTGTTGAAAAACCACTTTTCGCACTTGTGATAGTGTTGAAAAACCACATTTCGCACTTGTGTTAGTATTGAAAAACCACTTTTTGCACTTGTGTTGGTGCAGGAAACCACTTTTGCACTTGTATGTGTGGCAAAAACACTTTTTGCACTTGTAATAGTGTTGAACAACCACTTTTCGCACTTGTGTTAGTGTTTAAAAACCAATTTTCGCACTGTTGAAAAACCACTTTTCGCACTTGTATTAGTGTGGAAAAACCACTTTTCGCACTTGTGTTAGTGTTGAAAAACCACTTTTCGCACTTGTGTCAGTGTTGAAAAACCACTTTTCGCACTTGTGTTAGTGTTGAAAAACCACTTTTCGCACTTGTGTTGGTGCAGGAAACCACTTTTGCACTTGTATTAGTGTGGAAAAAACACTTTTTGCACTTGTGATAGTGTTGAAAAACCACTTTTCGCACTTGTGTTAGTGTTGAAAAACCACTTTTCGCACTTGTGTTGGTGCAGGAAACCACTTTTGCACTTGTATTAGTGTGGAAAAAACACTTTTCGCACTTGTGTTAGTGTTGAAAAACCACTTTTCGCACTTGTGTTAGTATTGAAAAACCACTTTTCGCACTTGTGTTGGTGCAGGAAACCACTTTTGCACTTGTATTAGTGTGGAAAAAACACTTTTTGCACTTGTGATAGTGTTGAAAAACCACTTTTCGCACTTGTGTTAGTGTTGAAAAACCACTTTTCGCACTTGTGTTGGTGCAGGAAACCACTTTTGCACTTGTATTAGTGTGGAAAACCACTTTTCGCACTTGTGTTAGTGTTGAAAAACCACTTTTCGCACTTGTGTTAGTGTTGAAAAACCACTTTTCGCACTTGTGTTGGTGCAGGAAACCACTTTTGCACTTGTATTAGTGTGGAAAAAACACTTTTCGCACTTGTGTTAGTGTTGAAAAACCACTTTTCGCCCTTGTGTTAGTGTTGAAAAACCACTTTTCGCACTTGTGTTGGTGCAGGAAACCACTTTTGCACTTGTATTAGTGTGGAAAAAACACTTTTTGCACTTGTGATAGTGTTGAAAAAACCACTTTTTCGCACTTGTGTTAGTGTTGAAAAACCACTTTTCGCACTTGTTTTGGTGCAGGAAACCACTTTTGCACTTGTATTAGTGTGGAAAAAAACACTTTTTGCACTTGTGATAGTGTTGAAAAACCACTTTTTGCACTTGTGTTAGTGTTGAAAAACCACTTTTCGCACTTGTGTTAGTGTTGAAAAACCACTTTTCGCACTTGTATTAGTGTGGAAAAACCATTTTTCGCACTTGTGTTAGTGTTGAAAAACCACTTTTCGCACCTGTGTTAGTGTTGAAAAACCATTTTTCGCACTTGTGTTAGTGTTGAAAAACCACTTTTCGCACTTGTGTTGGTGCAGGAAACCACTTTTGCACTTGTATTAGTGTGGAAAAAACACTTTTTGCACTTGTGATAATGTTGAAAAACCACTTTTCGCACTTGTGTTGCTGCATGAAACCACTTTTGCACTTGTATTAGTGTGGAAAAAACACTTTTCGCACTTGTGTTAGTGTTGAAAAACCACTTTTTGCACTTGTGTTAGTGTTGAAAAACCACTTTTCGCACTTGTGTTGTGCAGGAAACCACTTTTGCACTTGTATTAGTGTGGAAAAAACACTTTTCGCACTTGTGTTAGTGTTGAACAACCACTTTTCGCACTTGTGTTAGTGTTGAAAAACCACTTTTCGCACTTGTGTTAGTGTTGAAAAACCACTTTTCGCACTTGTGTTAGTGTTGAAAAACCACTTTTCGCACTTGTGATAGTGTTGAAAAACCACTTTTCGCACTTGTGTTAGTGTGGAAAAACCACTTTTCGCACTTGTGTTAGTGTTGAAAAACCACTTTTCGCACTTGTGTTAGTGTTGAAAAACCACTTTTCGCACTTGTGTTGGTGCAGGAAACCACTTTTGCACTTTGTATTAGTGTGGAAAAAACACTTTTTGCACTTGTGATAGTGTTGAAAAACCACTTTTCGCACTTGTGTTAGTGTTGAAAAACCACTTTTCGCACTTGTGTTAGTGTTGAAAAACCACTTTTCGCACTTGTGTTGGTGCAGGAAACCACTTTTGCACTTGTATTAGTGTGGAAAAAACACTTTTCGCACTTGTGTTAGTGTTGAAAAACCACTTTTCGCACTTGTGTTGGTGCAGGAAACCACTTTTGCACTTGTATTAGTGTGGAAAAACCACTTTTCGCACTTGTGTTAGTGTTGAAAAACCACTTTTTGCACTTGTGTTAGTGTTGAAAAACCACTTTTCGCACTTGTGTTTGTGCAGGAAACCACTTTTGCACTTGTATTAGTGTGGGAAAAACACTTTTTGCACTTGTGTAGTGTTGAAAAACCACTTTTCGCACTTGTGTTAGTGTTGAAAAACCACTTTTCGCACTTGTGTTGGTGCAGGAAACCACTTTTGCACTTGCATTAGTGTGGAAAAACCACTTTTTGCACTTGTGTTAGTGTTGAAAAACCACTTTTCGCACTTGTGTTCGTGTTGAAAAACCACTTTTCGCACTTGTGTTAGTGTTGAAAAACCACTTTTCGCACTTGTGTTAGTGTTGAAAAACCACTTTTCGCACTTGTGTTGGTGCAGGAAACCACTTTTGCACTTATATTAGTGTGGAAAAAAACACTTTTTGCACTTGTGATAGTGTTGAAAAACCACTTTTTGCACTTGTGTTAGTGTTGAAAAACCACTTTTCGCACTTGTGTTGGTGCAGGAAACCACTTTTGCACTTGTATTAGTGTGGAAAAACCACTTTTCGCACTTGTGTTAGTGTTGAAAAAACCACTTTTCGCACTTGTGTTATTGTTGAAAAACCACTTTTTGCACTTATGTTGGTGCAGGAAACCACATTTGCACTTGTATTAGTGTGGAAAAAACACTTTTTGCACTTGTGATAGTGTTGAAAAACCACTTTTCGCACTTGTGTTAGTGTTGAAAAACCACTTTTCGCACTTGTGTTGGTGCAGGAAACCACTTTTGCACTTGTATTAGTGTGGAAAACCACTTTTCGCACTTGTGTTAGTGTTGAAAAACCACTTTTCGCACTTGTGTTAGTGTTGAAAAACCACTTTTCGCACTTGTGTTAGTGTTGAAAAACCACTTTTCGCACTTGTGTTAGTGTTGAAAAACCACTTTTCACACTTGTGTTAGTGTTGAAAAACCACTTTTCGCACTTGTGTTGGTGCAGGAAACCACTTTTGCACTTGTATTAGTGTGGAAAAAACACTTTTTGCACTTGTGATAGTGTTGAAAAACCACTTTTCGCACTTGTGTTAGTGTTGAAAAACCACTTTTCGCACTTGTGTTGGTGCAGGAAACCACTTTTGCACTTGTATTAGTGTGGAAAAAACACTTTTTGCACTTGTGATAGTGTTGAAAAACCACTTTTCGCATTTGTGTTAGTGTTGAAAAACCACTTTTCGCACTTGTGTTAGTGTTGAAAAACCACTTTTCGCACTTGTATTAGTGTGGAAAAACCATTTTTCGCACTTGTGTTAGTGTTGAAAAACCACTTTTCGCACTTGTGTTAGTGTTGAAAAACCACTTTTCGCACTTGTGTTGGTGCAGGAAACCACTTTTGCACTTGTATTAGTGTGGAAAAAACACTTTTTGCACTTGTGATAGTGTTGAAAACCCACTTTTCGCACTTGTGTTAGTGTTGAAAAACCACTTTTCGCACTTGTGTTGGTGCAGGAAACCACATTTGCACTTGTATTAGTGTGGAAAAAACACTTTTTGCACTTGTGATAGTGTTGAAAACCCACTTTTCGCACTTGTGTTAGTGTTGAAAAACTACTTTTCGCACTTGTGTTAGTGTTTAAAAACCACTTTTCGCACTTGTATTAGTGTGGAAAAACCATTTTTCGCACTTGTGTTAGTGTTGAAAAACCACTTTTCACACTTGTGTTAGTGTTGAAAAACCACTTTTCGCACTTGTGTTAGTGTTGAAAAACCACTTTTCGCACTTGTGTTGGTGCAGGAAACCACTTTTGCACTTGTATTAGTGTGGAAAAACCACTTTTCGCACTTGTGTTAGTGTTGAAAAACCTCTTTTCGCACTTGTGTTAGTGTTGAAAAACCACTTTTCGCACTTGTGTTGGTGCAGGAAACCACTTTTGCACTTGTATTAGTGTGGAAACACCACTTTTCGCACTTGTGATAGTGTTGAAAAACCACTTTTCGCACTTGTGTTAGTGTTGAAAAACCACTTTTCACACTTGTGTTGGTGCAGGAAACCACTTTTGCACTTGTATTAGTGTGGAAAAAACACTTTTTGCACTTGTGATAGTGTGGAAAAACCACTTTTCGCACCTGTGTTAGTGTTGAAAAACCACTTTTCGCACTTGTGTTGGTGCAGGAAACCACTTTTGCACTTGTATTAGTGTGGAAAAAACACTTTTTGCACTTGTGATAGTGTTGAAAACCCACTTTTCGCACTTGTGTTAGTGTTGAAAAACCACTTTTCGCACTTGTGTTGGTGCAGGAAATCACTTTTGCACTTGTATTAGTGTGGAAAAACCGCTTTTCGCACTTGTGTTAGTGTTGAAAAACCACTTTTCGCACTTGTGTTAGTGTGGAAAAACCACTTTTCGCACTTGTGTTAGTGTTGAAAAACCACTTTTCGCACTTGTGTTAGTGTTGAAAAACCACTTTTCGCACTTGTGTTGGTGCAGGAAACCACTTTTGCACTTGTATTAGTGTGGAAAAAACACTTTTTGCACTTGTGATAGTGTTGAAAAACCACTTTTCGCACTTGTGTTAGTGTTGAAAAACCACTTTTCGCACTTGTGTTAGTGTTGAAAAACCACTTTTCGCACTTGTGTTGGTGCAGGAAACCACTTTTGCACTTGTATTAGTGTGGAAAAAACACTTTTCGCACTTGTGGTAGTGTTGAAAAACCACTTTTCGCACTTGTGTTAGTGTTGAAAAACCACTTTTGGCACTTGTGTTGGTGCAGGAAACCACTTTTGCACTTGTATTAGTGTGGAAAAAACACTTTTTGCACTTGTGATAGTGTTGAAAAACCACTTTTCGCACTTGTGTTAGTGTTGAAAAACCACTTTTCGCACCTGTGTTGGTGCAGGAAACCACTTTTGCACTTGCATTAGTGTGGAAAAACCACTTTTCGCACTTGTGTTAGTGTTGAAAAACCACTTTTCGCACTTGTGTTAGTGTTGAAAAACCACTTTTCGCACTTGTGTTAGTGTTGAAAAACCACTTTTCGCACTTGTGTTAGTGTTGAAAAACCACTTTTCGCACTTGTGATAGTGTTGAAAAACGACTTTTCGCACTTGTGTTAGTGTTGAAAAACCACTTTTCGCACTTGTGTTAGTGTTGAAAAACCACTTTTTGCACTTATGTTGGTGCAGGAAACCACTTTTGCACTTGTATTAGTGTGGAAAAAACACTTTTTGCACTTGTGATAGTGTTGAAAAACCACTTTTCGCACTTGTGTTAGTGTTGAAAAACCACTTTTCGCACTTGTGTTGGTGCAGGAAACCACTTTTGCACTTGTATTAGTGTGGAAAAACCACTTTTCGCACTTGTGTTAGTGTTGAAAAACCACTTTTCGCACTTGTGTTAGTGTGGAAAAACCACTTTTCGCACTTATATTAGTTTGGAAAAACCACTTTTTGCACTTGTGATAGTGTTGAAAAACCACTTTTCGCACTTGTGTTCGTGTTGAAAAACCACTTTTCGCACTTGTGTTAGTGTTGAAAAACCACCTTTCGCACTTATATTAGTTTGGAAAAACCACTTTTCGCACTTGTGTTAGTGTTGAAAAACCACTTTTCGCACTTGTGTTAGTGTTGAAAAACCACTTTTCGCACTTGTGTTAGTGTTGAAAAACCACTTTTCGCACTTGTGTTGGTGCAGGAAACCACTTTTGCACTTGTATTAGTGTGGAAAAAACACTTTTTGCACTTATGATAGTGTTGAAAAACCACTTTTCGCACTTGTGTTAGTGTTGAAAAACCACTTTTCGCACTTGTGTTGGTGCAGGAAACCACTTTTGCACTTGTATTAGTGTGGAAAAACCACTTTTCGCACTTGTGATAGTGTTGAAAAACCACTTTTCGCACTTGTGTTAGTGTTGAAAAACCACTTTTCACACTTGTGTTGGTGCAGGAAACCACTTTTGCACTTGTATTAGTGTGGAAAAAACACTTTTTGCACTTGTGATAGTGTGGAAAAACCACTTTTCGCACTTGTGTTAGTGTTGAAAAACCACTTTTCGCACTTGTGTTGGTGCAGGAAACCACTTTTGCACTTGTATTAGTGTGGAAAAAACACTTTTTGCACTTGTGATAGTGTTGAAAACCCACTTTTCGCACTTGTGTTAGTGTTGAAAAACCACTTTTCGCACTTGTGTTGGTGCAGGAAACCACTTTTGCACTTGTATTAGTGTGGAAAAACCACTTTTCGCACTTTTGTTAGTGTTGAAAAACCACTTTTCGCACTTGTGTTAGTGTGGAAAAACCACTTTTCGCACTTGTGTTAGTGTTGAAAAACCACTTTTCGCACTTGTGTTAGTGTTGAAAAACCACTTTTCGCACTTGTGTTGGTGCAGGAAACCACTTTTGCACTTGTATTAGTGTGGAAAAAACACTTTTTGCACTTGTGATAGTGTTGAAAAACCACTTTTCGCACTTGTGTTAGTGTTGAAAAACCACTTTTCGCACCTGTGTTGGTGCAGGAAACCACTTTTGCACTTGCATTAGTGTGGAAAAACCACTTTTCGCACTTGTGTTAGTGTTGAAAAACCACTTTTCGCACTTGTGTTAGTGTTGAAAAACCACTTTTCGCACTTGTGTTAGTGTTGAAAAACCACTTTTCGCACTTGTGTTAGACGTTAGTGTTGAAAAACCACTTTTCGCACTTGTGATAGTGTTGAAAAACCACATTTCGCACTTGTGTTAGTATTGAAAAACCACTTTTTGCACTTGTGTTGGTGCAGGAAACCACTTTTGCACTTGTATTAGTGTGGCAAAAACACTTTTTGCACTTGTAATAGTGTTGAACAACCACTTTTCGCACTTGTGTTAGTGTTTAAAAACCAATTTTCGCACTGTTGAAAAACCACTTTTTGCACTTGTATTAGTGTGGAAAAACCACTTTTCGCACTTGTGTTAGTGTTGAAAAACCACTTTTCGCACTTGTGTCAGTGTTGAAAAACCACTTTTCGCACTTGTGTTAGTGTTGAAAAACCACTTTTCGCACTTGTGTTGGTGCAGGAAACCACTTTTGCACTTGTATTAGTGTGGAAAAAACACTTTTTGCACTTGTGATAGTGTTGAAAAACCACTTTTCGCACTTGTGTTAGTGTTGAAAAACCACTTTTCGCACTTGTGTTGGTGCAGGAAACCACTTTTGCACTTGTATTAGTGTGGAAAAAAACACTTTTCGCACTTGTGTTAGTGTTGAAAAACCACTTTTCGCACTTGTGTTAGTATTGAAAAACCACTTTTCGCACTTGTGTTGGTGCAGGAAACCACTTTTGCACTTGTATTAGTGTGGAAAAAACACTTTTTGCACTTGTGATAGTGTTGAAAAACCACTTTTCGCACTTGTGTTAGTGTTGAAAAACCACTTTTCGCACTTGTGTTGGTGCAGGAAACCACTTTTGCACTTGTATTAGTGTGGAAAACCACTTTTCGCACTTGTGTTAGTGTTGAAAAACCACTTTTCGCACTTGTGTTAGTGTTGAAAAACCACTTTTCGCACTTGTGTTGGTGCAGGAAACCACTTTTGCACTTGTATTAGTGTGGAAAAAACACTTTTCGCACTTGTGTTAGTGTTGAAAAACCACTTTTCGCCCTTGTGTTAGTGTTGAAAAACCACTTTTCGCACTTGTGTTGGTGCAGGAAACCACTTTTGCACTTGTATTAGTGTGGAAAAAACACTTTTTGCACTTGTGATAGTGTTGAAAAACCACTTTTCGCACTTGTGTTAGTGTTGAAAAACCACTTTTCTCACTTGTTTTGGTGCAGGAAACCACTTTTGCACTTGTATTAGTGTGGAAAAAAACACTTTTTGCACTTGTGATAGTGTTGAAAAACCACTTTTTGCACTTGTGTTAGTGTTGAAAAACCACTTTTCGCACTTGTGTTAGTGTTGAAAAACCACTTTTCGCACTTGTATTAGTGTGGAAAAACCATTTTTCGCACTTGTGTTAGTGTTGAAAAACCACTTTTCGCACCTGTGTTAGTGTTGAAAAACCATTTTTCGCACTTGTGTTAGTGTTGAAAAACCACTTTTCGCACTTGTGTTAGTGTGGAAAAACCACTTTTCGCACTTGTGTTAGTGTTGAAAAACCACTTTTCGCACTTGTGTTAGTGTTGAAAAACCACTTTTCGCACTTGTGTTGGTGCAGGAAACCACTTTTGCACTTGTATTAGTGTGGAAAAAACACTTTTTGCACTTGTGATAGTGTTGAAAAACCACTTTTCGCACTTGTGTTAGTGTTGAAAAACCACTTTTCGCACTTGTGTTAGTGTTGAAAAACCACTTTTCGCACTTGTGTTGGTGCAGGAAACCACTTTTGCACTTGTATTAGTGTGGAAAAAACACTTTTCGCACTTGTGTTAGTGTTGAAAAACCACTTTTCGCACTTGTGTTGGTGCAGGAAACCACTTTTGCACTTGTATTAGTGTGGAAAAAACCACTTTTCGCACTTGTGTTAGTGTTGAAAAACCACTTTTCGCACTTGTGTTAGTGTTGAAAAACCACTTTTCGCACTTGTGTTTGTGCAGGAAACCACTTTTGCACTTGTATTAGTGTGGAAAAAACACTTTTTGCACTTGTGGTAGTGTTGAAAAACCACTTTTCGCACTTGTGTTAGTGTTGAAAAACCACTTTTCGCACTTGTGTTGGTGCAGGAAACCACTTTTGCACTTGCATTAGTGTGGAAAAACCACTTTTTGCACTTGTGTTAGTGTTGAAAAACCACTTTTCGCACTTGTGTTCGTGTTGAAAAACCACTTTTCGCACTTGTGTTAGTGTTGAAAAACCACTTTTCGCACTTGTGTTAGTGTTGAAAAACCACTTTTCGCACTTGTGTTGGTGCAGGAAACCACTTTTGCACTTATATTAGTGTGGAAAAAACACTTTTTGCACTTGTGATAGTGTTGAAAAACCACTTTTTGCACTTGTGTTAGTGTTGAAAAACCACTTTTCGCACTTGTGTTGGTGCAGGAAACCACTTTTGCACTTGTATTAGTGTGGAAAAACCACTTTTCGCACTTGTGTTAGTGTTGAAAAACCACTTTTCGCACTTGTGTTATTGTTGAAAAACCACTTTTTGCACTTATGTTGGTGCAGGAAACCACATTTGCACTTGTATTAGTGTGGAAAAAACACTTTTTGCACTTGTGATAGTGTTGAAAAACCACTTTTCGCACTTGTGTTAGTGTTGAAAAACCACTTTTCGCACTTGTGTTGGTGCAGGAAACCACTTTTGCACTTGTATTAGTGTGGAAAACCACTTTTCGCACTTGTGTTAGTGTTGAAAAACCACTTTTCGCACTTTGTGTTAGTGTTGAAAAACCACTTTTCGCACTTGTGTTAGTGTTGAAAAACCACTTTTCGCACTTGTGTTAGTGTTGAAAAACCACTTTTCACACTTGTGTTAGTGTTGAAAAACCACTTTTCGCACTTGTGTTGGTGCAGGAAACCACTTTTGCACTTGTATTAGTGTGGAAAAAACACTTTTTGCACTTGTGATAGTGTTGAAAAACCACTTTTCGCACTTGTGTTAGTGTTGAAAAACCACTTTTCGCACTTGTGTTGGTGCAGGAAACCACTTTTGCACTTGTATTAGTGTGGAAAAAACACTTTTTGCACTTGTGATAGTGTTGAAAAACCACTTTTCGCATTTGTGTTAGTGTTGAAAAACCACTTTTCGCACTTGTGTTAGTGTTGAAAAACCACTTTTCGCACTTGTATTAGTGTGGAAAAACCATTTTTCGCACTTGTGTTAGTGTTGAAAAACCACTTTTCGCACTTGTGTTAGTGTTGAAAAACCACTTTTCGCACTTGTGTTGGTGCAGGAAACCACTTTTGCACTTGTATTAGTGTGGAAAAAACACTTTTTGCACTTGTGATAGTGTTGAAAACCCACTTTTCGCACTTGTGTTAGTGTTGAAAAACCACTTTTCGCACTTGTGTTGGTGCAGGAAACCACATTTGCACTTGTATTAGTGTGGAAAAAACACTTTTTGCACTTGTGATAGTGTTGAAAACCCACTTTTCGCACTTGTGTTAGTGTTGAAAAACTACTTTTCGCACTTGTGTTAGTGTTGAAAAACCACTTTTCGCACTTGTATTAGTGTGGAAAAACCATTTTTCGCACTTGTGTTAGTGTTGAAAAACCACTTTTCACACTTGTGTTAGTGTTGAAAAACCACTTTTCGCACTTGTGTTAGTGTTGAAAAACCACTTTTCGCACTTGTGTTGGTGCAGGAAACCACTTTTGCACTTGTATTAGTGTGGAAAAACCACTTTTCGCACTTGTGTTAGTGTTGAAAAACCTCTTTTCGCACTTGTGTTAGTGTTGAAAAACCACTTTTCGCACTTGTGTTGGTGCAGGAAACCACTTTTGCACTTGTATTAGTGTGGAAAAAACACTTTTTGCACTTGTGATAGTGTTGAAAAACCACTTTTCGCACTTGTGTTAGTGTTGAAAAACCACTTTTCGCACTTGTGTTAGTGTTGAAAAACCACTTTTCGCACTTGTGTTGGTGCAGGAAACCACTTTTGCACTAGTATTAGTGTGGAAAAAACACTTTTCGCACTTGTGTTAGTGTTGAAAAACCACTTTTCGCACTTGTGTTAGTGTTGAAAAACCACTTTTCGCACTTGTGTTTGTGCAGGAAACCACTTTTGCACTTGTATTAGTGTGGAAAAAACACTTTTTGCACTTGTGATAGTGTTGAAAAACCACTTTTCGCACTTGTGTTAGTGTTGAAAAACCACTTTTCGCACTTGTGTTGGTGCAGGAAACCACTTTTGCACTTGTATTAGTGTGGAAAAAACACTTTTGGCACTTGTGATATTGTTGAAAAACCACTTTTCGCACTTGTGTTAGTGTTGAAAAACCACTTTTCGCACTTGTGTTGGTGCAGGAAACCACTTTTGCACTTGCATTAGTGTGGAAAAACCACTTTTCGCACTTGTGTTAGTGTTGAAAAACCACTTTTCGCACTTGTGTTGGTGCAGGAAACCACTTTTGCACTTGTATTAGTGTGGAAAAACCACTTTTCGCACTTGTGTTAGTGTTGAAAAACCACTTTTCGCACTTGTGTTAGTGTTGAAAAACCACTTTTGCACCTATGTTGGTGCAGGAAACCACTTTTGCACTTGTATTAGTGTGGAAAAAACACTTTTTGCACTTGTGATAGTGTTGAAAAACCACTTTTCGCACTTGTGTTAGTGTTGAAAAACCACTTTTCGCACTTGTGTTGGTGCAGGAAACCACTTTTGCACTTGTATTAGTGTGGAAAAACCACTTTTCGCACTTGTGTTAGTGTTGAAAAACCACTTTTCGCACTTGTGTTAGTGTTGAAAAACCACTTTTCGCACTTGTGTTAGTGTTGAAAAACCACTTTTCGCACTTGTGTTGGTGCAGGAAACCACTTTTGCACTTGCATTAGTGTGGAAAAACCTCTTTTCGCACTTGTGTTAGTGTTGAAAAACCACTTTTCGCACTTGTGTTGGTGCAGGAAACCACTTTTGCACTTGTATTAGTGTGGAAAAACCACTTTTCGCACTTGTGTTAGTGTTGAAAAACCACTTTTCGCACTTGTGTTAGTGTTGAAAAACCACTTTTTGCACTTATGTTGGTGCAGGAAACCACTTTTGCACTTGTATTAGTGTGGAAAAAACACTTTTTGCACTTGTGATAGTGTTGAAAAACCACTTTTCGCACTTGTGTTAGTGTTGAAAAACCACTTTTCGCACTTGTGTTGGTGCAGGAAACCACTTTTGCACTTGTATTAGTGTGGAAAAACCACTTTTCGCACTTGTGTTAGTGTTGAAAAACCACTTTTCGCACTTGTGTTAGTGTTGAAAAACCACTTTTCGCACTTGTGTTAGTGTTGAAAAACCACTTTTCGCACTTGTGTTAGTGTTGAAAAACCACTTTTCACACTTGTGTTAGTGTTGAAAAACCACTTTTCGCACTTGTGTTGGTGCAGGAAACCACTTTTGCACTTGTATTAGTGTGGAAAAAACACTTTTTGCACTTGTGATAGTGTTGAAAAACCACTTTTCGCACTTGTGTTAGTGTTGAAAAACCACTTTTCGCACTTGTGTTGGTGCAGGAAACCACTTTTGCACTTGTAGTAGTGTGGAAAAAACACTTTTTGCACTTGTGATAGTGTTGAAAAAACCACTTTTCGCACTTGTGTTAGTGTTGAAAAACCACTTTTCGCACTTGTGTTAGTGTTGAAAAACCACTTTTCGCACTTGTATTAGTGTGGAAAAACCATTTTTCGCACTTGTGCTAGTGTTGAAAAACCACTTTTCACACTTGTGTTAGTGTTGAAAAACCACTTTTCGCACTTGTGTTAGTGTTGAAAAACCACTTTTCGCACTTGTGTTGGTGCAGGAAACCACTTTTGCACTTGTATTAGTGTGGAAAAAACACTTTTTGCACTTGTGATAGTGTTGAAAACCCACTTTTCGCACTTGTGTTAGTGTTGAAAAACCACTTTTCGCACTTGTGTTGGTGCAGGAAACCACTTTTGCACTTGTATTAGTGTGGAAAAAACACTTTTTGCACTTGTGATAGTGTTGAAAAACCACTTTTCGCACTTGTGTTAGTGTTGAAAAACCACTTTTCGCACTTGTGTTAGTGTTGAAAAACCACTTTTCGCACTTGTGTTGGTGCAGGAAACCACTTTTGCACTTGTGTGTGGAAAAAAACACTTTTCCGCACTTGTGTTAGTGTTGAAAAACCACTTTTCGCACTTGTGTTAGTGTTGAAAAACCACTTTTCGCAATTGTGTTAGTGTTGAAAAACCACTTTTCGCACTTGTGTTTGTGCAGGAAACCACTTTTACACTTGTATTAGTGTGGAAAAAACACTTTTTGCACTTGTGGTAGTGTGAAAAACCACTTTTCGCACTTGTGTTAGTATTGAAAAACCACTTTTCGCACTTGTGTTGGTGCAGGAAACCACTTTTGCACTTGTATTAGTGTGGAAAAAACACTTTTTGCACTTGTGATAGTGTTGAAAAAACCACTTTTCGCACTTGTGTTAGTGTTGAAAAACCACTTTTTCGCACTTGTGTTAGTGCAGGAAACCACTTTTGCACTTGCATTCGTGTGGGAAAAACCACTTTTCGCACTTGTGTTAGTGTTGAAAAACCACTTTCGCACTTGTGTTAGTGTTGAAAAACCACTTTTCGCACTTGTGTTAGTGTTGAAAAACCACTTTTCGCACTTGTGTTAGTGTTGAAAAAACCACTTTATCGCACTTGTGTTGGTGCAGGAAACCACTTTTGCACTTGTATTAGTGTGGAAAAAAACCACTTTTCCGCACTTGTGTTAGTGTTGAAAAACAACTTTTCGCACTTGTGTTAGTGTTGAAAAACCACTTTTCGCACTTGTGTTGGTGCAGGAAACCACTTTTGCACTTGTATTAGTGTGGAAAAAACACTTTTTGCACTTGTGATAGTGTTGAAAAACCACTTTTCGCACTTGTGTTGGTGCAGGAAACCACTTTTGCACTTGTATTAGTGTGGAAAAACCACTTTTCGCACTTGTGTTGTGTTGAAAAAACCACTTTTCGCACTTGTGTTAGTGTTGAAAAACCACTTTCGCACTTATGTTGGTGCAGGAAACCACTTTTGCACTTGTATTAGTGTGGAAAAAACAATTTTTGCACTTGTGATAGTGTTGAAAAACCACTTTTCGCACTTGTGTTAGTGTTGAAAAACCACTTTTCGCACTTGTGTTGGTGCAGGAAACCACTTTTGCACTTGTATTAGTGTGGAAAAACCACTTTTCGCACTTGTGTTAGTGTTGAAAAACCACTTTTCGCACTTGTGTTAATGTTGAAAAACCACTTTTCGCACTTGTGTTAGTGTTGAAAAACCACATTTCGCACTTGTGTTTGTGCAGGAAACCACTTTTGCACTTGTATTTGTGTGGAAAAAACACTTTTTGCACTTGTGATAGTGTTGAAAAACGACTTTTCGCACTTGTGTTAGTGTTGAAAAACCACTTTTCGCACTTGTGTTAGTGTTGAAAAACGACTTTTCGCACTTGTGTTAGTGTTGAAAAACCACTTTTCGCACTTGTGTTAGTGTTGAAAAACCACTTTTTGCACTTATGTTGGTGCAGGAAACCACTTTTGCACTTGCATTAGTGTGGAAAAAACACTTTTTGCACTTGTGATAGTGTTGAAAAACCACTTTTCGCACTTGTGTTAGTGTTGAAAAACCACTTTTCGCACTTGTGTTGGTGCAGGAAACCACTTTTGCACTTGTATTAGTGTGGAAAAACCACTTTTCGCACTTGTGTTAGTGTTGAAAAACCACTTTTCGCACTTGTGTTAGTGTTGAAAAACCACTTTTCGCACTTGTGTTAGTGTTGAAAAACCACTTTTCGCACTTGTGTTAGTGTTGAAAAACCACTTTTCACACTTGTGTTAGTGTTGAAAAACCACTTTTCGCACTTGTGTTGGTGCAGGAAACCACTTTTGCACTTGTATTAGTGTGGAAAAAACACTTTTTGCACTTGTGATAGTGTTGAAAAACCACTTTTCGCACTTGTGTTAGTGTTGAAAAACCACTTTTCGCACTTGTGTTAGTGTTGAAAAACCACTTTTCGCACTTGTGTTTGTGCAGGAAACCACTTTTGCACTTGTATTAGTGTGGAAAAAACACTTTTTGCACTTGTGGTAGTGTTGAAAAACCACTTTTCGCACTTGTGTTAGTGTTGAAAAACCACTTTTCGCACTTGTGTTGGTGCAGGAAACCACTTTTGCACTTGCATTAGTGTGGAAAAACCACTTTTTGCACTTGTGTTAGTGTTGAAAAACCACTTTTCGCACTTGTGTTCGTGTTGAAAAACCACTTTTCGCACTTGTGTTAGTGTTGAAAAACCACTTTTCGCACTTGTGTTAGTGTTGAAAAACCACTTTTCGCACTTGTGTTGGTGCAGGAAACCACTTTTGCACTTATATTAGTGTGGAAAAAACACTTTTTGCACTTGTGATAGTGTTGAAAAACCACTTTTTGCACTTGTGTTAGTGTTGAAAAACCACTTTTCGCACTTGTGTTGGTGCAGGAAACCACTTTTGCACTTGTATTAGTGTGGAAAAACCACTTTTCGCACTTGTGTTAGTGTTGAAAAACCACTTTTCGCACTTGTGTTATTGTTGAAAAACCACTTTTTGCACTTATGTTGGTGCAGGAAACCACATTTGCACTTGTATTAGTGTGGAAAAAAACACTTTTTGCACTTGTGATAGTGTTGAAAAACCACTTTTCGCACTTGTGTTAGTGTTGAAAAACCACTTTTCGCACTTGTGTTGGTGCAGGAAACCACTTTTGCACTTGTATTAGTGTGGAAAACCACTTTTCGCACTTGTGTTAGTGTTGAAAAACCACTTTTCGCACTTGTGTTAGTGTTGAAAAACCACTTTTCGCACTTGTGTTAGTGTTGAAAAACCACTTTTCGCACTTGTGTTAGTGTTGAAAAACCACTTTTCACACTTGTGTTAGTGTTGAAAAAACCACTTTTCGCACTTGTGTTGGTGCAGGAAACCACTTTTGCACTTGTATTAGTGTGGAAAAAACACTTTTTTGCACTTGTGATAGTGTTGAAAAACCACTTTTCGCACTTGTGTTAGTGTTGAAAAACCACTTTTCGCACTTTGTGTTGGTGCAGGAAACCACTTTTGCACTTGTATTAGTGTGGAAAAAACACTTTTTGCACTTGTGATAGTGTTGAAAAACCACTTTTCGCATTTGTGTTAGTGTTGAAAAACCACTTTTCGCACTTGTGTTAGTGTTGAAAAACCACTTTTCGCACTTGTATTAGTGTGGAAAAACCATTTTCGCACTTGTGTTAGTGTTGAAAAACCACTTTTCGCACTTGTGTTAGTGTTGAAAAACCACTTTTCGCACTTGTGTTGGTGCAGGAAACCACTTTTGCACTTGTATTAGTGTGGAAAAAACACTTTTTTGCACTTGTGATAGTGTTGAAAACCCACTTTTCGCACTTGTGTTAGTGTTGAAAAACCACTTTTCGCACTTGTGTTGGTGCAGGAAACCACATTTGCACTTGTAATTAGTGTGGAAAAAACACTTTTTGCACTTGTGATAGTGTTGAAAACCCACTTTTCGCACTTGTGTTAGTGTTGAAAACTACTTTTCGCACTTGTGTTAGTGTTGAAAAACCACTTTTCGCACTTGTATTAGTGTGGAAAAACCATTTTTCGCACTTGTGTTAGTGTTGAAAAACCACTTTTCACACTTGTGTTAGTGTTGAAAACCACTTTTTCGCACTTGTGTTAGTGTTGAAAAACCACTTTTCGCACTTGTGTTGGTGCAGGAAACCACTTTTGCACTTGTATTAGTGTGGAAAACCACTTTTCGCACTTGTGTTAGTGTTGAAAAACCTCTTTTCGCACTTGTGTTAGTGTTGAAAAACCACTTTTCGCACTTGTGTTGGTGCAGGAAACCACTTTTGCACTTGTTTGAGTGTGGAAAAAACACTTTTTGCACTTGTGATAGTGTTGAAAAACCACTTTTCGCACTTGTGTTAGTGTTGAAAAACCACTTTTCGCACTTGTGTTAGTGTTGAAAAACCACTTTTCGCACTTGTGTTGGTGCAGGAAACCACTTTTGCACTAGTATTAGTGTGGAAAAAACACTTTTCGCACTTGTGTTAGTGTTGAAAAACCACTTTTCGCACTTGTGTTAGTGTTGAAAAACCACTTTTCGCACTTGTGTTTGTGCAGGAAACCACTTTTGCACTTGTATTAGTGTGGAAAAAACACTTTTTGCACTTGTGATAGTGTTGAAAAACCACTTTTCGCACTTGTGTTAGTGTTGAAAAACCACTTTTCGCACTTGTGTTGGTGCAGGAAACCACTTTTGCACTTGTATTAGTGTGGAAAAAACACTTTTGGCACTTGTGATATTGTTGAAAAACCACTTTTCGCACTTGTGTTAGTGTTGGAAAAACCACTTTTCGCACTTGTGTTGGTGCAGGAAACCACTTTTGCACTTGCATTAGTGTGGAAAAACCACTTTTCGCACTTGTGTTAGTGTTGAAAAACCACTTTTCGCACTTGTGTTGGTGCAGGAAACCACTTTTGCACTTGTATTAGTGTGGAAAAACCACTTTTCGCACTTGTGTTAGTGTTGAAAAACCACTTTTCGCACTTGTGTTAGTGTTGAAAAACCACTTTTTGCACCTATGTTGGTGCAGGAAACCACTTTTGCACTTGTATTAGTGTGGAAAAAACACTTTTTGCACTTGTGATAGTGTTGAAAAACACTTTTCGCACTTGTGTTAGTGTTGAAAAACCACTTTTCGCACTTGTGTTGGTGCAGGAAACCACTTTTGCACTTGTATTAGTGTGGAAAAACCACTTTTCGCACTTGTGTTAGTGTTGAAAAACCACTTTTCGCACTTGTGTTAGTGTTGAAAAACCACTTTTCGCACTTGTGTTAGTGTTGAAAAACCACTTTTCGCACTTGTGTTAGTGTTGAAAAACCACTTTTCGCACTTGTGTTGGTGCAGGAAACCACTTTTGCACTTGCATTAGTGTGGAAAAACCTCTTTTCGCACTTGTGTTAGTGTTGAAAAACCACTTTTCGCACTTGTGTTGGTGCAGGAAACCACTTTTGCACTTGTATTAGTGTGGAAAAACCACTTTTCGCACTTGTGTTAGTGTTGAAAAACCACTTTTCGCACTTGTGTTAGTGTTGAAAAACCACTTTTTGCACTTATGTTGGTGCAGGAAACCACTTTTGCACTTGTATTAGTGTGGAAAAAACACTTTTTGCACTTGTGATAGTGTTGAAAAACCACTTTTCGCACTTGTGTTAGTGTTGAAAAACCACTTTTCGCACTTGTGTTGGTGCAGGAAACCACTTTTGCACTTGTATTAGTGTGGAAAAACCACTTTTCGCACTTGTGTTAGTGTTGAAAAACCACTTTTCGCACTTGTGTTAGTGTTGAAAAACCACTTTTCGCACTTGTGTTAGTGTTGAAAAACCACTTTTCGCACTTGTGTTAGTGTTGAAAAACCACTTTTCACACTTGTGTTAGTGTTGAAAAACCACTTTTCGCACTTGTGTTGGTGCAGGAAACCACTTTTGCACTTGTATTAGTGTGGAAAAAACACTTTTTGCACTTGTGATAGTGTTGAAAAACCACTTTTCGCACTTGTGTTAGTGTTGAAAAACCACTTTTCGCACTTGTGTTGGTGCAGGAAACCACTTTTGCACTTGTAGTAGTGTGGAAAAAACACTTTTTGCACTTGTGATAGTGTTGAAAAACCACTTTTCGCACTTGTGTTAGTGTTGAAAAACCACTTTTCGCACTTGTGTTAGTGTTGAAAAACCACTTTTCGCACTTGTATTAGTGTGGAAAAACCATTTTTCGCACTTGTGCTAGTGTTGAAAAACCACTTTTCACACTTGTGTTAGTGTTGAAAAACCACTTTTCGCACTTGTGTTAGTGTTGAAAAACCACTTTTCGCACTTGTGTTAGTGTTGAAAAACCACTTTTCGCACTTGTGTTGGTGCAGGAAACCACTTTTGCACTTGTATTAGTGTGGAAAAAACACTTTTTGCACTTGTGATAGTGTTGAAAACCCACTTTTCGCACTTGTGTTAGTGTTGAAAAACCACTTTTCGCACTTGTGTTGGTGCAGGAAACCACTTTTGCACTTGTATTAGTGTGGAAAAAACACTTTTTGCACTTGTGATAGTGTTGAAAAACCACTTTTCGCACTTGTGTTAGTGTTGAAAAACCACTTTTCGCACTTGTGTTAGTGTTGAAAAACCACTTTTCGCACTTGTGTTGGTGCAGGAAACCACTTTTGCACTTGTATTAGTGTGGAAAAAACACTTTTCGCACTTGTGTTAGTGTTGAAAAACCACTTTTCGCACTTGTGTTAGTGTTGAAAAACCACTTTTCGCACTTGTGTTAGTGTTGAAAAACCACTTTTCGCACTTGTGTTTGTGCAGGAAACCACTTTTACACTTGTATTAGTGTGGAAAAAACACTTTTTGCACTTGTGGTAGTGTTGAAAAACCACTTTTCGCACTTGTGTTAGTATTGAAAAACCACTTTTCGCACTTGTGTTGGTGCAGGAAACCACTTTTGCACTTGTATTAGTGTGGAAAAAACACTTTTTGCACTTGTGATAGTGTTGAAAAACCACTTTTCGCACTTGTGTTAGTGTTGAAAAACCACTTTTCGCACTTGTGTTAGTGCAGGAAACCACTTTTGCACTTGCATTCGTGTGGAAAAACCACTTTTCGCACTTGTGTTAGTGTTGAAAAACCACTTTCGCACTTGTGTTAGTGTTGAAAAACCACTTTTCGCACTTGTGTTAGTGTTGAAAAACCACTTTTCGCACTTGTGTTAGTGTTGAAAAACCACTTTTCGCACTTGTGTTGGTGCAGGAAACCACTTTTGCACTTGCATTAGTGTGGAAAAACCTCTTTTCGCACTTGTGTTAGTGTTGAAAAACCACTTTTCGCACTTGTGTTGGTGCAGGAAACCACTTTTGCACTTGTATTAGTGTGGAAAAACCACTTTTCGCACTTGTGTTAGTGTTGAAAAACCACTTTTCGCACTTGTGTTAGTGTTGAAAAACCACTTTTTGCACTTATGTTGGTGCAGGAAACCACTTTTGCACTTGTATTAGTGTGGAAAAAACACTTTTTGCACTTGTGATAGTGTTGAAAAACCACTTTTCGCACTTGTGTTAGTGTTGAAAAACCACTTTTCGCACTTGTGTTGGTGCAGGAAACCACTTTTGCACTTGTATTAGTGTGGAAAAACCACTTTTCGCACTTGTGTTAGTGTTGAAAAACCACTTTTCGCACTTGTGTTAGTGTTGAAAAACCACTTTTCGCACTTGTGTTAGTGTTGAAAAACCACTTTTCGCACTTGTGTTAGTGTTGAAAAACCACTTTTCACACTTGTGTTAGTGTTGAAAAACCACTTTTCGCACTTGTGTTGGTGCAGGAAACCACTTTTGCACTTGTATTAGTGTGGAAAAAACACTTTTTGCACTTGTGATAGTGTTGAAAAACCACTTTTCGCACTTGTGTTAGTGTTGAAAAACCACTTTTCGCACTTGTGTTGGTGCAGGAAACCACTTTTGCACTTGTAGTAGTGTGGAAAAAACACTTTTTGCACTTGTGATAGTGTTGAAAAACCACTTTTCGCACTTGTGTTAGTGTTGAAAAACCACTTTTCGCACTTGTGTTAGTGTTGAAAAACCACTTTTCGCACTTGTATTAGTGTGGAAAAACCATTTTTCGCACTTGTGCTAGTGTTGAAAAACCACTTTTCACACTTGTGTTAGTGTTGAAAAACCACTTTTCGCACTTGTGTTAGTGTTGAAAAACCACTTTTCGCACTTGTGTTAGTGTTGAAAAACCACTTTTCGCACTTGTGTTGGTGCAGGAAACCACTTTTGCACTTGTATTAGTGTGGAAAAAACACTTTTTGCACTTGTGATAGTGTTGAAAACCCACTTTTCGCACTTGTGTTAGTGTTGAAAAACCACTTTTCGCACTTGTGTTGGTGCAGGAAACCACTTTTGCACTTGTATTAGTGTGGAAAAAACACTTTTTGCACTTGTGATAGTGTTGAAAAACCACTTTTCGCACTTGTGTTAGTGTTGAAAAACCACTTTTCGCACTTGTGTTAGTGTTGAAAAACCACTTTTCGCACTTGTGTTGGTGCAGGGAAACCACTTTTGCACTTGTATTAGTGTGGAAAAAACACTTTTCGCACTTGTGTTAGTGTTGAAAAACCACTTTTCGCACTTGTGTTAGTGTTGAAAAACCACTTTTCGCACTTGTGTTAGTGTTGAAAAACCACTTTTCGCACTTGTGTTTGTGCAGGAAACCACTTTTACACTTGTATTAGTGTGGAAAAAAACACTTTTTGCACTTGTGGTAGTGTTGAAAAACCACTTTTCGCACTTGTGTTAGTATTGAAAAACCACTTTTCGCACTTGTGTTGGTGCAGGAAACCACTTTTGCACTTGTATTAGTGTGGAAAAAACACTTTTTGCACTTGTGATAGTGTTGAAAAACCACTTTTCGCACTTGTGTTAGTGTTGAAAAACCACTTTTCGCACTTGTGTTAGTGCAGGAAACCACTTTTGCACTTGCATTCGTGTGGAAAAACCACTTTTCGCACTTGTGTTAGTGTTGAAAAACCACTTTCGCACTTGTGTTAGTGTTGAAAAACCACTTTTCGCACTTGTGTTAGTGTTGAAAAACCACTTTTCGCACTTGTGTTAGTGTTGAAAAACCACTTTTCGCACTTGTGTTGGTGCAGGAAACCACTTTTGCACTTGTATTAGTGTGGAAAAAACCACTTTTCGCACTTGTGTTAGTGTTGAAAAACAACTTTTCGCACTTGTGTTAGTGTTGAAAAACCACTTTTCGCACTTGTGTTGGTGCAGGAAACCACTTTTGCACTTGTATTAGTGTGGAAAAAACACTTTTTGCACTTGTGATAGTGTTGAAAAACCACTTTTCGCACTTGTGTTGGTGCAGGAAACCACTTTTGCACTTGTATTAGTGTGGAAAAACCACTTTTCGCACTTGTGTTAGTGTTGAAAAACCACTTTTCGCACTTGTGTTAGTGTTGAAAAACCACTTTTCGCACTTATGTTGGTGCAGGAAACCACTTTTGCACTTGTATTAGTGTGGAAAAAACAATTTTTGCACTTGTGATAGTGTTGAAAAACCACTTTTCGCACTTGTGTTAGTGTTGAAAAACCACTTTTCGCACTTGTGTTGGTGCAGGAAACCACTTTTGCACTTGTATTAGTGTGGAAAAACCACTTTTCACACTTGTGTTAGTGTTGAAAAACCACTTTTCGCACTTGTGTTAATGTTGAAAAACCACTTTTCGCACTTGTGTTAGTGTTGAAAAACCACATTTCGCACTTGTGTTTGTGCAGGAAACCACTTTTGCACTTGTATTTGTGTGGAAAAAACACTTTTTGCACTTGTGATAGTGTTGAAAAACGACTTTTCGCACTTGTGTTAGTGTTGAAAAACCACTTTTCGCACTTGTGTTAGTGTTGAAAAACGACTTTTCGCACTTGTGTTAGTGTTGAAAAACCACTTTTCGCACTTGTGTTAGTGTTGAAAAACCACTTTTTGCACTTATGTTGGTGCAGGAAACCACTTTTGCACTTGCATTAGTGTGGAAAAAACACTTTTTGCACTTGTGATAGTGTTGAAAAACCACTTTTCGCACTTGTGTTAGTGTTGAAAAACCACTTTTCGCACTTGTGTTGGTGCAGGAAACCACTTTTGCACTTGTATTAGTGTGGAAAAACCACTTTTCGCACTTGTGTTAGTGTTGAAAAACCACTTTTCGCACTTGTGTTAGTGTTGAAAAACCACTTTTCGCACTTGTGTTAGTGTTGAAAAACCACTTTTCGCACTTGTGTTAGTGTTGAAAAACCACTTTTCACACTTGTGTTAGTGTTGAAAAACCACTTTTCGCACTTGTGTTGGTGCAGGAAACCACTTTTGCACTTGTATTAGTGTGGAAAAAACACTTTTTGCACTTGTGATAGTGTTGAAAAACCACTTTTCGCACTTGTGTTAGTGTTGAAAAACCACTTTTCGCACTTGTGTTGGTGCAGGAAACCACTTTTGCACTTGTATTAGTGTGGAAAAAACACTTTTTGCACTTGTGGTAGTGTTGAAAAACCACTTTTCGCACATGTGTTAGTGTTGAAAAACCACTTTTCGCACTTGTGTTAGTGTTGAAAAACCACTTTTCGCACTTGTATTAGTGTGGAAAAACCATTTTTCGCACTTGTGTTAGTGTTGAAAAACCACTTTTCACACTTGTGTTAGTGTTGAAAAACCACTTTTCGCACTTGTGTTAGTGTTGAAAAACCACTTTTCGCACTTGTGTTGGTGCAGGAAACCACTTTTGCACTTGTATTAGTGTGGAAAAAACACTTTTTGCACTTGTGATAGTGTTGAAAACCCACTTTTCGCACTTGTGTTAGTGTTGAAAAACCACTTTTCGCACTTGTGTTGGTGCAGGAAACCACTTTTGCACTTGTATTAGTGTGGAAAAACCACTTTTCGCACTTGTGTTAGTGTTGAAAAACCTCTTTTCGCACTTGTGTTAGTGTTGAAAAACCACTTTTCGCACTTGTGTTGGTTCAGGAAACCACTTTTGCACTTGTATTAGTGTGGAAAAAACACTTTTTGCACTTGTGATGGTGTTGAAAAACCACTTTTCGCACTTGTGTTAGTGTTGAAAAACCACTTTTCGCACTTGTGTTAGTGTTGAAAAACCACTTTTCGCACTTGTGTTGGTGCAGGAAACCACTTTTGCACTTGTATTAGTGTGGAAAAAACACTTTTCGCACTTGTGTTAGTGTTGAAAAACCACTTTTCGCACTTGTGTTAGTGTTGAAAAACCACTTTTCGCACTTGTGTTAGTGTTGAAAAACCACTTTTCGCACTTGTGTTTGTGCAGGAAACAACTTTTACACTTGTATTAGTGTGGAAAAAACACTTTTTGCACTTGTGGTAGTGTTGAAAAACCACTTTTCGCACTTGTGTTAGTGTTGAAAAACCACTTTTCGCACTTGTGTTGGTGCAGGAAACCACTTTTGCACTTGTATTAGTGTTGAAAAACCACTTTTCGCACTTGTGTTAGTGTTGAAAAATACTTTTCGCACTTGTGTTAGTGCAGGAAACCACTTTTGCACTTGCATTAGTGTGGAAAAACCACTTTTCGCACTTGTGTTAGTGTTGAAAAACCACTTTTCGCACTTGTGTTAGTGTTGAAAAACCACTTTTCGCACTTGTGTTAGTGTTGAAAAACCACTTTTCGCACTTGTGTTAGTGTTGAAAAACCACTTTTCGCACTTGTGTTGGTGCAGGAAACCACTTTTGCACTTGTATTAGTGTGGAAAAAACCACTTTTCGCACTTGTGTTAGTGTTGAAAAACAACTTTTCACACTTGTGTTAGTGTTTGTTGAAAAACCACTTTTCGCACTTGTGTTGGTGCAGGAAACCACTTTTGCACTTGTATTAGTGTGGAAAAAACACTTTTTGCACTTGTGATAGTGTTGAAAAACCACTTTTTGCACTTGTGTTAGTGTTGAAAAACCACTTTTCGCACTTGTGTTGGTGCAGGAAACCACTTTTGCACTTGTATTAGTGTGGAAAAACCACTTTTCGCACTTGTGTTAGTGTTGAAAAACCACTTTTCGCCCTTGTGTTAGTGTTGAAAAACCACTTTTCACACTTATGTTGGTGCAGGAAACCACTTTTGCACTTGTATTAGTGTGGAAAAAACAATTTTTGCACTTGTGATAGTGTTGAAAAACCACTTTTCGCACTTGTGTTAGTGTTGAAAAACCACTTTTCGCACTTGTGTTGGTGCAGGAAACCACTTTTGCACTTGTATTAGTGTGGAAAAACCACTTTTCGCACTTGTGTTAGTGTTGAAAAACCACTTTTCGCACTTGTGTTAATGTTGAGAAACCACTTTTCGCACTTGTGTTAGTGTTGAAAAACCACTTTTCGCACTTGTGTTTGTGCAGGAAACCACTTTTGCACTTGTATTTGTGTGGAAAAAACACTTTTTGCACTTGTGATAGTGTTGAAAAACGACTTTTCGCACTTGTGTTAGTGTTGAAAAACCACTTTTCGCACTTGTGTTAGTGTTGAAAAACGACTTTTCGCACTTGTGTTAGTGTTGAAAAACCACTTTTCGCACTTGTGTTAGTGTTGAAAAACCACTTTTCGCACTTGTGTTAGTGTTGAAAAACCACTTTTCGCACCTGTGTTGGTGCAGAAAACCACTTTTGCACATGCATTAGTGTGGAAAAACCACTTTTCGCACTTGTGTTAGTGTTGAAAAACCACTTTTCGCACTTGTGTTAGTGTTGAAAAACCACTTTTCGCACTTGTGTTAGTGTTGAAAAACCACTTTTCGCACTTGTGTTGGTGCAGTAAACCACTTTTCGCACTTGTGTTAGTGTTGAAAAACCTCTTTTCGCACTTGTGTTAGTGTTGAAAAACCTCTTTTCACACTTGTGTTAGTGTTGAAAAACCACTTTTCGCACTTGTGTTGGTGCAGGAAACCACTTTTGCACTTGTATTAGTGTGGAAAAAACACTTTTTGCACTTGTGATAGTGTTGAAAAACCACTTTTCGCACTTGTGTTAGTGTTGAAAAACCACTTTTCGCACTTGTGTTGGTGCAGGAAACCACTTTTGCACTTGTATTAGTGTGGAAAAAACACTTTTCGCACTTGTGTTAGTGTTGAAAAACCACTTTTCGCACTTGTGTTAGTGTTGAAAAACCAATTTTCGCACTTGTGTTTGTGCAGGAAACCACTTTTGCACTTGTATTAGTGTGGAAAAAACACTTTTTGCACTTGTGATAGTGTTGAAAAACCACTTTTCGCACTTGTGTTAGTGTTGAAAAACCACTTTTCGCACTTGTGTTGGTGCAGGAAACCACTTTTGCACTTGTATTAGTGTGGAAAAACCACTTTTCGCACTTGTGTTAGTGTTGAAAAACCACTTTTCGCACTTGTGTTAGTGTTGAAAAACCACTTTTCGCACTTGTGTTAGTGTTGAAAAACCACTTTTCGCACTTGTGTTAGTATTGAAAAACCACTTTTCACACTTGTGTTAGTGTTGAAAAACCACTTTTCGCACTTGTGTTGGTGCAGGAAACCACTTTTGCACTTGTATTAGTGTGGAAAAAAACACTTTTTGCACTTGTGATAGTGTTGAAAAACCACTTTTTGCACTTGTGTTAGTGTTGAAAAACCACTTTTCGCACTTGTGTTGGTGCAGGAAACGACTTTTGCACTTGTATTAGTGTGGAAAAAACACTTTTTGCACTTGTGGTAGTGTTGAAAAACCACTTTTCGCACTTGTGTTAGTGTTGAAAAACCACTTTTCGCACTTGTGTTAGTGTTGAAAAACCACTTTTCGCACTTGTGTTAGTGTTGAAAAAACCACTTTTCACACTTGTGTTAGTGTTGAAAAACCACTTTTCACACTTGTGTTAGTGTTGAAAAACCACTTTTCGCACTTGTGTTGGTGCAGGAAACCACTTTTGCACTTGTATTAGTGTGGAAAAAACACTTTTTGCACTTGTGATAGTGTTGAAAACCCACTTTTCGCACTTGTGTTAGTGTTGAAAAACCACTTTTCGCACTTGTGTTGGTGCAGGAAACCACTTTTGCACTTGTATTAGTGTGGAAAAAACCACTTTTCGCACTTGTGTTAGTGTTGAAAAACAACTTTTCGCACTTGTGTTAGTGTTGAAAAACCACTTTTCCCACTTGTGTTGGTGCAGGAAACCACTTTTGCACTTGTATTAGTGTGGAAAAAACACTTTTTGCACTTGTGATAGTGTTGAAAAACCACTTTTCGCACTTGTGTTGGTGCAGGAAACCACTTTTGCACTTGTATTAGTGTGGAAAAACCACTTTTCGCACTTGTGTTAGTGTTGAAAAAACCACTTTTCGCACTTGTGTTAGTGTTGAAAAACCACTTTTCGCACTTATGTTGGTGCAGGAAACCACTTTTGCACTTGTATTAGTGTGGAAAAAACAATTTTTGCACTTGTGATAGTGTTGAAAAACCACTTTTCGCACTTGTGTTAGTGTTGAAAAACCACTTTTCGCACTTGTGTTGGTGCAGGAAACCACTTTTGCACTTGTATTAGTGTGGAAAAACCACTTTTCGCACTTGTGTTAGTGTTGAAAAACCCACTTTTCGCACTTGTGTTAATGTTGAAAAACCACTTTTCGCACTTGTGTTAGTGTTGAAAAACCACATTTCGCACTTGTGTTTGTGCAGGAAACCACTTTTGCACTTGTATTTGTGTGGAAAAAACACTTTTTGCACTTGTGATAGTGTTGAAAAACGACTTTTCGCACTTGTGTTAGTGTTGAAAAACCACTTTTCGTACTTGTGTTAGTGTTGAAAAACGACTTTTCGCACTTGTGTTAGTGTTGAAAAACCACTTTTCGCACTTGTGTTAGTGTTGAAAAACCACTTTTTGCACTTATGTTGGTGCAGGAAACCACTTTTGCACTTGTATTAGTGTGGAAAAAACACTTTTTGCACTTGTGATAGTGTTGAAAAACCACTTTTCGCACTTGTGTTAGTGTTGAAAAACCACTTTTCGCACTTGTGTTGGTGCAGGAAACCACTTTTGCACTTGTATTAGTGTGGAAAAACCACTTTTCGCACTTGTGTTAGTGTTGAAAAACCACTTTTCGCACTTGTGTTAGTGTTGAAAAACCACTTTTCGCACTTGTGTTAGTGTTGAAAAACCACTTTTCGCACTTGTGTTAGTGTTGAAAAACCACTTTTCACACTTGTGTTAGTGTTGAAAAACCACTTTTCGCACTTGTGTTGGTGCAGGAAACCACTTTTGCACTTGTATTAGTGTGGAAAAAACACTTTTTGCACTTGTGATAGTGTTGAAAAACCACTTTTCGCACTTGTGTTAGTGTTGAAAAACCACTTTTCGCACTTGTGTTGGTGCAGGAAACCACTTTTGCACTTGTATTAGTGTGGAAAAAACACTTTTTGCACTTGTGGTAGTGTTGAAAAACCACTTTTCGCACTTGTGTTAGTGTTGAAAAACCACTTTTCGCACTTGTGTTAGTGTTGAAAAACCACTTTTCGCACTTGTATTAGTGTGGAAAAACCATTTTTCGCACTTGTGTTAGTGTTGAAAAACCACTTTTCACACTTGTGTTAGTGTTGAAAAACCACTTTTCGCACTTGTGTTAGTGTTGAAAAACCACTTTTCGCACTTGTGTTGGTGCAGGAAACCACTTTTGCACTTGTATTAGTGTGGAAAAAACACTTTTTGCACTTGTGATAGTGTTGAAAACCCACTTTTCGCACTTGTGTTAGTGTTGAAAAACCACTTTTCGCACTTGTGTTGGTGCAGGAAACCACTTTTGCACTTGTATTAGTGTGGAAAAACCACTTTTCGCACTTGTGTTAGTGTTGAAAAACCTCTTTTCGCACTTGTGTTAGTGTTGAAAAACCACTTTTCGCACTTGTGTTGGTTCAGGAAACCACTTTTGCACTTGTATTAGTGTGGAAAAAACACTTTTTGCACTTGTGATAGTGTTGAAAAACCACTTTTCGCACTTGTGTTAGTGTTGAAAAACCACTTTTCGCACTTGTGTTAGTGTTGAAAAACCACTTTTCGCACTTGTGTTGGTGCAGGAAACCACTTTTGCACTTGTATTAGTGTGGAAAAAACACTTTTCGCACTTGTGTTAGTGTTGAAAAACCACTTTTCGCACTTGTGTTAGTGTTGAAAAACCACTTTTCGCACTTGTGTTAGTGTTGAAAAACCACTTTTCGCACTTGTGTTTGTGCAGGAAACAACTTTTACACTTGTATTAGTGTGGAAAAAACACTTTTTGCACTTGTGGTAGTGTTGAAAAACCACTTTTCGCACTTGTGTTAGTGTTGAAAAACCACTTTTCGCACTTGTGTTGGTGCAGGAAACCACTTTTGCACTTGTATTAGTGTGGAAAAAACACTTTTTGCACTTGTGATAGTGTTGAAAAACCACTTTTCGCACTTGTGTTAGTGTTGAAAAATACTTTTCGCACTTGTGTTAGTGCAGGAAACCACTTTTGCACTTGCATTAGTGTGGAAAAACCACTTTTCGCACATGTGTTAGTGTTGAAAAACCACTTTTCGCACTTGTGTTAGTGTTGAAAAACCACTTTTCGCACTTGTGTTAGTGTTGAAAAACCACTTTTCGCACTTGTGTTAGTGTTGAAAAACCACTTTTCGCACTTGTGTTGGTGCAGGAAACCACTTTTGCACTTGTATTAGTGTGGAAAAAACCACTTTTCGCACTTGTGTTAGTGTTGAAAAACAACTTTTCGCACTTGTGTTAGTGTTGAAAAACCACTTTTCGCACTTGTGTTGGTGCAGGAAACCACTTTTGCACTTGTATTAGTGTGGAAAAAACACTTTTTGCACTTGTGATAGTGTTGAAAAACCACTTTTTGCACTTGTGTTAGTGTTGAAAAACCACTTTTCGCACTTGTGTTGGTGCAGGAAACCACTTTTGCACTTGTATTAGTGTGGAAAAACCACTTTTCGCACTTGTGTTAGTGTTGAAAAACCACTTTTCGCCCTTGTGTTAGTGTTGAAAAACCACTTTTCGCACTGATGTTGGTGCAGGAAACCACTTTTGCACTTGTATTAGTGTGGAAAAAACAATTTTTGCACTTGTGATAGTGTTGAAAAACCACTTTTCGCACTTGTGTTAGTGTTGAAAAACCACTTTTCGCACTTGTGTTGGTGCAGGAAACCACTTTTGCACTTGTATTAGTGTGGAAAAACCACTTTTCGCACTTGTGTTAGTGTTGAAAAACCACTTTTCGCACTTGTGTTAATGTTGAGAAACCACTTTTCGCACTTGTGTTAGTGTTGAAAAACCACTTTTCGCACTTGTGTTTGTGCAGGAAACCACTTTTGCACTTGTATTTGTGTGGAAAAACACTTTTTGCACTTGTGATAGTGTTGAAAAACGACTTTTCGCACTTGTGTTAGTGTTGAAAAACCACTTTTCGCACTTGTGTTAGTGTTGAAAAACGACTTTTCGCACTTGTGTTAGTGTTGAAAAACCACTTTTCGCACTTGTGTTAGTGTTGAAAAACCACTTTTCGCACTTGTGTTAGTGTTGAAAAACCACTTTTCGCACCTGTGTTGGTGCAGAAAACCACTTTTGCACTTGCATTAGTGTGGAAAAACCACTTTTCGCACTTGCGTTAGTGTTGAAAAACCACTTTTCGCACTTGTGTTAGTGTTGAAAAACCACTTTTCGCACTTGTGTTAGTGTTGAAAAACCACTTTTCGCACTTGTGTTGGTGCAGTAAACCACTTTTCGCACTTGTGTTAGTGTTGAAAAACCTCTTTTCGCACTTGTGTTAGTGTTGAAAAACCTCTTTTCACACTTGTGTTAGTGTTGAAAAACCACTTTTCGCACTTGTGTTGGTGCAGGAAACCACTTTTGCACTTGTATTAGTGTGGAAAAAACACTTTTTGCACTTGTGATAGTGTTGAAAAACCACTTTTCGCACTTGTGTTAGTGTTGAAAAACCACTTTTCGCACTTGTGTTGGTGCAGGAAACCACTTTTGCACTTGTATTAGTGTGGAAAAAACACTTTTCGCACTTGTGTTAGTGTTGAAAAACCACTTTTCGCACTTGTGTTAGTGTTGAAAAACCACTTTTCGCACTTGTATTTGTGCAGGAAACCACTTTTGCACTTGTATTAGTGTGGAAAAAACACTTTTTGCACTTGTGATAGTGTTGAAAAACCACTTTTCGCACTTGTGTTAGTGTTGAAAAACCACTTTTCGCACTTGTGTTGGTGCAGGAAACCACTTTTGCACTTGTATTAGTGTGGAAAAACCACTTTTCGCACTTGTGTTAGTGTTGAAAAACCACTTTTCGCAATTGTGTTAGTGTTGAAAAACCACTTTTCGCACTTGTGTTAGTGTTGAAAAACCACTTTTCGCACTTGTGTTAGTGTTGAAAAACCACTTTTCACACTTGTGTTAGTGTTGAAAAACCACTTTTCGCACTTGTGTTGGTGCAGGAAACCACTTTTGCACTTGTATTAGTGTGGAAAAAACACTTTTTGCACTTGTGATAGTGTTGAAAAACCACTTTTCGCACTTGTGTTAGTGTTGAAAAACCACTTTTCGCACTTGTGTTGGTGCAGGAAACCACTTTTGCACTTGTATTAGTGTGGAAAAAACACTTTTTGCACTTGTGGTAGTGTTGAAAAACCACTTTTCGCACTTGTGTTAGTGTTGAAAAACCACTTTTCGCACTTGTGTTAGTGTTGAAAAAACACTTTTCGCACTTGTGTTAGTGTTGAAAAACCACTTTTCACACTTGTGTTAGTGTTGAAAAACCACTTTTCGCACTTGTGTTAGTGTTGAAAAACCACTTTTCGCACTTGTGTTGGTGCAGGAAACCACTTTTGCACTTGTATTAGTGTGGCAAAAACACTTTTTGCACTTGTGATAGTGTTGAAAACCCACTTTTCGCACTTGTGTTAGTGTTGAAAAACCACTTTTCGCACTTGTGTTGGTGCAGGAAACCACTTTTGCACTTGTATTAGTGTGGAAAAACCACTTTTCGCACTTGTGTTAGTGTTGAAAAACCTCTTTTCGCACTTGTGTTAGTGTTGAAAAACCACTTTTCGCACTTGTGTTGGTGCAGGAAACCACTTTTGCACTTGTATTAGTGTGGAAAAAACACTTTTTGCACTTGTGATAGTGTTGAAAAACCACTTTTCGCACTTGTGTTAATGTTGAGAAACCACTTTTCGCACTTGTGTTAGTGTTGAAAAACCACTTTTCGCACTTGTGTTGGTGCAGTAAACCACTTTTCGCACTTGTGTTAGTGTTGAAAAACCTCTTTTCGCACTTGTGTTAGTGTTGAAAAACCTCTTTTCACACTTGTGTTAGTGTTGAAAAACCACTTTTCGCACTTGTGTTGGTGCAGGAAACCACTTTTGCACTTGTATTAGTGTGGAAAAAACACTTTTTGCACTTGTGATAGTGTTGAAAAACACTTTTCGCACTTGTGTTAGTGTTGAAAAACCACTTTTCGCACTTGTGTTGGTGCAGGAAACCACTTTTGCACTTGTATTAGTGTGGAAAAAACACTTTTCGCACTTGTGTTAGTGTTGAAAAACCACTTTTCGCACTTGTGTTAGTGTTGAAAAACCACTTTTCGCACTTGTATTTGTGCAGGAAACCACTTTTGCACTTGTATTAGTGTGGAAAAAACACTTTTTGCACTTGTGATAGTGTTGAAAAAACCACTTTTCGCACTTGTGTTAGTGTTGAAAAACCACTTTTCGCACTTGTGTTGGTGCAGGAAACCACTTTTGCACTTGTATTAGTGTGGAAAAACCACTTTTCGCACTTGTGTTAGTGTTGAAAAACCACTTTTCGCACTTGTGTTAGTGTTTAAAAACCACTTTTCGCACTTGTGTTAGTGTTGAAAAACCACTTTTCGCACTTGTGTTAGTGTTGAAAAACCACTTTTCACACTTGTGTTAGTGTTGAAAAACCACTTTTCGCACTTGTGTTGGTGCAGGAAACCACTTTTGCACTTGTATTAGTGTGGAAAAAAACACTTTTTGCACTTGTGATAGTGTTGAAAAACCACTTTTCGCACTTGTGTTAGTGTTGAAAAACCACTTTTCGCACTTGTGTTGTGCAGGAAACCACTTTTGCACTTGTATTAGTGTGGAAAAAACACTTTTTGCACTTGTGGTAGTGTTGAAAAACCACTTTTCGCACTTGTGTTAGTGTTGAAAAACCACTTTTCGCACTTGTGTTAGTGTTGAAAAAACACTTTTCGCACTTGTGTTAGTGTTGAAAAACCACTTTTCACACTTGTGTTAGTGTTGAAAAACCACTTTTCGCACTTGTGTTAGTGTTGAAAAACCACTTTTCGCACTTGTGTTGGTGCAGGAAACCACTTTTGCACTTGTATTAGTGTGGCAAAAACACTTTTTGCACTTGTGATAGTGTTGAAAACCCACTTTTCGCACTTGTGTTAGTGTTGAAAAACCACTTTTCGCACTTGTGTTGGTGCAGGAAACCACTTTTGCACTTGTATTAGTGTGGAAAAACCACTTTTCGCACTTGTGTTAGTGTTGAAAAACCTCTTTTCGCACTTGTGTTAGTGTTGAAAAACCACTTTTCGCACTTGTGTTGGTGCAGGAAACCACTTTTGCACTTGTATTAGTGTGGAAAAAACACTTTTTGCACTTGTGATAGTGTTGAAAAACCACTTTTCGCACTTGTGTTAATGTTGAGAAACCACTTTTCGCACTTGTGTTAGTGTTGAAAAACCACTTTTCGCACTTGTGTTTGTGCAGGAAACCACTTTTGCACTTGTATTTGTGTGGAAAAAACACTTTTTGCACTTGTGATAGTGTTGAAAAACGACTTTTCGCACTTGTGTTAGTGTTGAAAAACCACTTTTCGCACTTGTGTTGGTGCAGGAAACCACTTTTGCACTTGTATTAGTGTGGAAAAACCACTTTTCGCACTTGTGTTAGTGTTGAAAAACCACATTTCGCCCTTGTGTTAGTGTTGAAAAACCACTTTTCGCACTTATGTTGGTGCAGGAAACCACTTTTGCACTTGTATTAGTGTGGAAAAAACAATTTTTGCACTTGTGATAGTGTTGAAAAACCACTTTTCGCACTTGTGTTAGTGTTGAAAAACCACTTTTCGCACTTGTGTTGGTGCAGGAAACCACTTTTGCACTTGTATTAGTGTGGAAAAACCACTTTTCGCACTTGTGTTAGTGTTGAAAAACCACTTTTCGCACTTGTGTTAATGTTGAGAAACCACTTTTCGCACTTGTGTTAGTGTTGAAAAACCACTTTTCGCACTTGTGTTTGTGCAGGAAACCACTTTTGCACTTGTATTTGTGTGGAAAAAACACTTTTTGCACTTGTGATAGTGTTGAAAAACGACTTTTCGCACTTGTGTTAGTGTTGAAAAACCACTTTTCGCACTTGTGTTAGTGTTGAAAAACGACTTTTCGCACTTGTGTTAGTGTTGAAAAACCACTTTTCGCACTTGTGTTAGTGTTGAAAAACCACTTTTCGCACTTGTGTTAGTGTTGAAAAACCACTTTTCGCACCTGTGTTGGTGCAGAAAACCACTTTTGCACTTGCATTAGTGTGGAAAAACCACTTTTCGCACTTGTGTTAGTGTTGAAAAACCACTTTTCGCACTTGTGTTAGTGTTGAAAAACCACTTTTCGCACTTGTGTTAGTGTTGAAAAACCACTTTTCGCACTTGTGTTGGTGCAGTAAACCACTTTTCGCACTTGTGTTAGTGTTGAAAAACCTCTTTTCGCACTTGTGTTAGTGTTGAAAAACCGCTTTTCACACTTGTGTTAGTGTTGAAAAACCACTTTTCGCACTTGTGTTGGTGCAGGAAACCACTTTTGCACTTGTATTAGTGTGGAAAAAACACTTTTTGCACTTGTGATAGTGTTGAAAAACCACTTTTCGCACTTGTGTTAGTGTTGAAAAACCACTTTTCGCACTTGTGTTGGTGCAGGAAACCACTTTTGCACTTGTATTAGTGTGGAAAAAACACTTTTCGCACTTGTGTTAGTGTTGAAAAACCACTTTTCGCACTTGTGTTAGTGTTGAAAAACCACTTTTCGCACTTGTGTTTGTGCAGGAAACCACTTTTGCACTTGTATTAGTGTGGAAAAAACACTTTTTGCACTTGTGATAGTGTTGAAAAACCACTTTTCGCACTTGTGTTAGTGTTGAAAAACCACTTTTCGCACTTGTGTTGGTGCAGGAAACCACTTTTGCACTTGTATTAGTGTGGAAAAACCACTTTTCGCACTTGTGTTAGTATTGAAAAACCACTTTTCGCACTTGTGTTAGTGTTGAAAAACCACTTTTCGCACTTGTGTTAGTGTTGAAAAACCACTTTTCGCACTTGTGTTAGTGTTGAAAAACCACTTTTCACACTTGTGTTAGTGTTGAAAAACCACTTTTCGCACTTGTGTTGGTGCAGGAAACCACTTTTGCACTTGTATTAGTGTGGAAAAAACACTTTTTGCACTTGTGATAGTGTTGAAAAACCACTTTTCGCACTTGTGTTAGTGTTGAAAAACCACTTTTCGCACTTGTGTTGGTGCAGGAAACCACTTTTGCACTTGTATTAGTGTGGAAAAAACACTTTTTGCACTTGTGGTAGTGTTGAAAAACCACTTTTCACACTTGTGTTAGTGTTGAAAAACCACTTTTCGCACTTGTGTTAGTGTTGAAAAACCACTTTTCGCACTTGTGTTAGTGTTGAAAAACCACTTTTCACACTTGTGTTAGTGTTGAAAAACCACTTTTCGCACTTGTGTTAGTGTTGAAAAACCACTTTTCGCACTTGTGTTGGTGCAGGAAACCACTTTTGCACTTGTATTAGTGTGGAAAAAACACTTTTTGCACTTGTGATAGTGTTGAAAACCCACTTTTCGCACTTGTGTTAGTGTTGAAAAACCACTTTTCGCACTTGTGTTGGTGCAGGAAACCACTTTTGCACTTGTATTAGTGTGGAAAAACCACTTTTCGCACTTGTGTTAGTGTTGAAAAACCTGTTTTCGCACTTGTGTTAGTGTTGAAAAACCACTTTTCGCACTTGTGTTGGTGCAGGAAACCACTTTTGCACTTGTATTAGTGTGGAAAAAACACTTTTTGCACTTGTGATAGTGTTGAAAAACCACTTTTCGCACTTGTGTTAGTGTTGAAAAACCACTTTTCGCACTTGTGTTAGTGTTGAAAACCACTTTTCGCACTTGTGTTGGTGCAGGAAACCACTTTTGCACTTGTATTAGTGTGGAAAAAACACTTTTCGCACTTGTGTTAGTGTTGAAAAACCACTTTTCGCACTTGTGTTAGTGTTGAAAAACCACTTTTCGCACTTGTGTTAGTGTTGAAAAACCACTTTTCGCACTTGTGTTTGTGCAGGAAACCACTTTTACACTTGTTTTCGTGTGGAAAAAACACTTTTTGCACTTGTGGTAGTGTTGAAAAACCACTTTTCGCACTTGTGTTAGTGTTGAAAAACCACTTTTCGCACTTGTGTTGGTGCAGGAAACCACTTTTGCACTTGTATTAGTGTGGAAAAAACACTTTTTGCACTTGTGATAGTGTTGAAAAACCACTTTTCGCACTTGTGTTAGTGTTGAAAAATACTTTTCGCACTTGTGTTAGTGCAGGAAACCACTTTTGCACTTGCATTAGTGTGGAAAAACCACTTTTCGCACATGTGTTAGTGTTGAAAAACCACTTTTCGCACTTGTGTTAGTGTTGAAAAACCACTTTTCGCACTTGTGTTAGTGTTGAAAAACCACTTTTCGCACTTGTGTTAGTGTTGAAAAACCACTTTTCGCACTTGTGTTGGTGCAGGAAACCACTTTTGCACTTGTATTAGTGTGGAAAAAACCACTTTTCGCACTTGTGTTAGTGTTGAAAAACAACTTTTCGCACTTGTGTTAGTGTTGAAAAACCACTTTTCGCACTTGTGTTGGTGCAGGAAACCACTTTTGCACTTGTATTAGTGTGGAAAAAACACTTTTTGCACTTGTGATAGTGTTGAAAAACCACTTTTTGCACTTGTGTTAGTGTTGAAAAACCACTTTTCGCACTTGTGTTGGTGCAGGAAACCACTTTTGCACTTGTATTAGTGTGGAAAAACCACTTTTCGCACTTGTGTTAGTGTTGAAAAACCACTTTTCGCCCTTGTGTTAGTGTTGAAAAACCACTTTTCGCACTTATGTTGGTGCAGGAAACCACTTTTGCACTTGTATTAGTGTGGAAAAAACAATTTTTGCACTTGTGATAGTGTTGAAAAACCACTTTTCGCACTTGTGTTGGTGCAGGAAACCACTTTTGCACTTGTATTAGTGTGGAAAAACCACTTTTCGCACTTGTGTTAGTGTTGAAAAACCACTTTTCGCCCTTGTGTTAGTGTTGAAAAACCACTTTTCGCACTGATGTTGGTGCAGGAAACCACTTTTGCACTTGTATTAGTGTGGAAAAAACAATTTTTGCACTTGTGATAGTGTTGAAAAACCACTTTTCGCACTTGTGTTAGTGTTGAAAAACCACTTTTCGCACTTGTGTTGGTGCAGGAAACCACTTTTGCACTTGTATTAGTGTGGAAAAACCACTTTTCGCACTTGTGTTAGTGTTGAAAAACCACTTTTCGCACTTGTGTTAATGTTGAGAAACCACTTTTCGCACTTGTGTTAGTGTTGAAAAACCACTTTTCGCACTTGTGTTTGTGCAGGAAACCACTTTTGCACTTGTATTTGTGTGGAAAAACACTTTTTGCACTTGTGATAGTGTTGAAAAACGACTTTTCGCACTTGTGTTAGTGTTGAAAAACCACTTTTCGCACTTGTGTTAGTGTTGAAAAACGACTTTTCGCACTTGTGTTAGTGTTGAAAAACCACTTTTCACACTTGTGTTAGTGTTGAAAAACCACTTTTCGCACTTGTGTTAGTGTTGAAAAACCACTTTTCGCACCTGTGTTGGTGCAGAAAACCACTTTTGCACTTGCATTAGTGTGGAAAAACCACTTTTCGCACTTGTGTTAGTGTTGAAAAACCACTTTTCGCACTTGTGTTAGTGTTGAAAAACCACTTTTCGCACTTGTGTTAGTGTTGAAAAACCACTTTTCGCACTTGTGTTGGTGCAGTAAACCACTTTTCGCACTTGTGTTAGTGTTGAAAAACCTCTTTTCGCACTTGTGTTAGTGTTGAAAAACCTCTTTTCACACTTGTGTTAGTGTTGAAAAACCACTTTTCGCACTTGTGTTGGTGCAGGAAACCACTTTTGCACTTGTATTAGTGTGGAAAAAACACTTTTTGCACTTGTGATAGTGTTGAAAAACCACTTTTCGCACTTGTGTTAGTGTTGAAAAACCACTTTTCGCACTTGTGTTGGTGCAGGAAACCACTTTTGCACTTGTATTAGTGTGGAAAAAACACTTTTCGCACTTGTGTTGGTGCAGGAAACCACTTTTGCACTTGTATTAGTGTGGAAAAAACACTTTTCGCACTTGTGTTAGTGTTGAAAAACCACTTTTCGCACTTGTGTTAGTGTTGAAAAACCACTTTTCGCACTTGTGTTAGTGTTGAAAAACCACTTTTCGCACTTGTGTTTGTGCAGGAAACCACTTTTACACTTGTTTTCGTGTGGAAAAAACACTTTTTGCACTTGTGGTAGTGTTGAAAAACCACTTTTCGCACTTGTGTTAGTGTTGAAAAACCACTTTTCGCACTTGTGTTGGTGCAGGAAACCACTTTTGCACTTGTATTAGTGTGGAAAAAACACTTTTTGCACTTGTGATAGTGTTGAAAAACCACTTTTCGCACTTGTGTTAGTGTTGAAAAATACTTTTCGCACTTGTGTTAGTGCAGGAAACCACTTTTGCACTTGCATTAGTGTGGAAAAACCACTTTTCGCACATGTGTTAGTGTTGAAAAACCACTTTTCGCACTTGTGTTAGTGTTGAAAAACCACTTTTCGCACTTGTGTTAGTGTTGAAAAACCACTTTTCGCACTTGTGTTAGTGTTGAAAAACCACTTTTCGCACTTGTGTTGGTGCAGGAAACCACTTTTGCACTTGTATTAGTGTGGAAAAAACCACTTTTCGCACTTGTGTTAGTGTTGAAAAACAACTTTTCGCACTTGTGTTAGTGTTGAAAAACCACTTTTCGCACTTGTGTTGGTGCAGGAAACCACTTTTGCACTTGTATTAGTGTGGAAAAAACACTTTTTGCACTTGTGATAGTGTTGAAAAACCACTTTTTGCACTTGTGTTAGTGTTGAAAAACCACTTTTCGCACTTGTGTTGGTGCAGGAAACCACTTTTGCACTTGTATTAGTGTGGAAAAACCACTTTTCGCACTTGTGTTAGTGTTGAAAAACCACTTTTCGCCCTTGTGTTAGTGTTGAAAAACCACTTTTCGCACTTATGTTGGTGCAGGAAACCACTTTTGCACTTGTATTAGTGTGGAAAAAACAATTTTTGCACTTGTGATAGTGTTGAAAAACCACTTTTCGCACTTGTGTTGGTGCAGGAAACCACTTTTGCACTTGTATTAGTGTGGAAAAACCACTTTTCGCACTTGTGTTAGTGTTGAAAAACCACTTTTCGCCCTTGTGTTAGTGTTGAAAAACCACTTTTCGCACTGATGTTGGTGCAGGAAACCACTTTTGCACTTGTATTAGTGTGGAAAAAACAATTTTTGCACTTGTGATAGTGTTGAAAAACCACTTTTCGCACTTGTGTTAGTGTTGAAAAACCACTTTTCGCACTTGTGTTGGTGCAGGAAACCACTTTTGCACTTGTATTAGTGTGGAAAAACCACTTTTCGCACTTGTGTTAGTGTTGAAAAACCACTTTTCGCACTTGTGTTAATGTTGAGAAACCACTTTTCGCACTTGTGTTAGTGTTGAAAAACCACTTTTCGCACTTGTGTTTGTGCAGGAAACCACTTTTGCACTTGTATTTGTGTGGAAAAACACTTTTTGCACTTGTGATAGTGTTGAAAAACGACTTTTCGCACTTGTGTTAGTGTTGAAAAACCACTTTTCGCACTTGTGTTAGTGTTGAAAAACGACTTTTCGCACTTGTGTTAGTGTTGAAAAACCACTTTTCACACTTGTGTTAGTGTTGAAAAACCACTTTTCGCACTTGTGTTAGTGTTGAAAAACCACTTTTCGCACCTGTGTTGGTGCAGAAAACCACTTTTGCACTTGCATTAGTGTGGAAAAACCACTTTTCGCACTTGTGTTAGTGTTGAAAAACCACTTTTCGCACTTGTGTTAGTGTTGAAAAACCACTTTTCGCACTTGTGTTAGTGTTGAAAAACCACTTTTCGCACTTGTGTTGGTGCAGTAAACCACTTTTCGCACTTGTGTTAGTGTTGAAAAACCTCTTTTCGCACTTGTGTTAGTGTTGAAAAACCTCTTTTCACACTTGTGTTAGTGTTGAAAAACCACTTTTCGCACTTGTGTTGGTGCAGGAAACCACTTTTGCACTTGTATTAGTGTGGAAAAAACACTTTTTGCACTTGTGATAGTGTTGAAAAACCACTTTTCGCACTTGTGTTAGTGTTGAAAAACCACTTTTCGCACTTGTGTTGGTGCAGGAAACCACTTTTGCACTTGTATTAGTGTGGAAAAAACACTTTTCGCACTTGTGTTAGTGTTGAAAAACCACTTTTCGCACTTGTGTTAGTGTTGAAAAACCACTTTTCGCACTTGTATTTGTGCAGGAAACCACTTTTGCACTTGTATTAGTGTGGAAAAAACACTTTTTGCACTTGTGATAGTGTTGAAAAACCACTTTTCGCACTTGTGTTAGTGTTGAAAAACCACTTTTCGCACTTGTGTTGGTGCAGGAAACCACTTTTGCACTTGTATTAGTGTGGAAAAACCACTTTTCGCACTTGTGTTAGTGTTGAAAAACCACTTTTCGCACTTGTGTTAGTGTTGAAAAACCACTTTTCGCACTTGTGTTAGTGTTGAAAAACCACTTTTCGCACTTGTGTTAGTGTTGAAAAACCACTTTTCACACTTGTGTTAGTGTTGAAAAACCACTTTTCGCACTTGTGTTGGTGCAGGAAACCACTTTTGCACTTGTATTAGTGTGGAAAAAACACTTTTTGCACTTGTGATAGTGTTGAAAAACCACTTTTCGCACTTGTGTTAGTGTTGAAAAACCACTTTTCGCACTTGTGTTGGTGCAGGAAACCACTTTTGCACTTGTATTAGTGTGGAAAAAACACTTTTTGCACTTGTGGTAGTGTTGAAAAACCACTTTTCGCACTTGTGTTAGTGTTGAAAAACCACTTTTCGCACTTGTGTTAGTGTTGAAAAAACACTTTTCGCACTTGTGTTAGTGTTGAAAAACCACTTTTCGCACTTGTGTTAGTGTTGAAAAACCACTTTTCACACTTGTGTTAGTGTTGAAAAACCACTTTTCGCACTTGTGTTGGTGCAGGAAACCACTTTTGCACTTGTATTAGTGTGGAAAAAACACTTTTTGCACTTGTGATAGTGTTGAAAAACCACTTTTCGCACTTGTGTTAGTGTTGAAAAACCACTTTTCGCACTTGTGTTGGTGCAGGAAACCACTTTTGCACTTGTATTAGTGTGGAAAAAACACTTTTTGCACTTGTGGTAGTGTTGAAAAACCACTTTTCGCACTTGTGTTAGTGTTGAAAAACCACTTTTCGCACTTGTGTTAGTGTTGAAAAAACACTTTTCGCACTTGTGTTAGTGTTGAAAAACCACTTTTCACACTTGTGTTAGTGTTGAAAAACCACTTTTCGCACTTGTGTTAGTGTTGAAAAACCACTTTTCGCACTTGTGTTGGTGCAGGAAACCACTTTTGCACTTGTATTAGTGTGGCAAAAACACTTTTTGCACTTGTGATAGTGTTGAAAACCCACTTTTCGCACTTGTGTTAGTGTTGAAAAACCACTTTTCGCACTTGTGTTGGTGCAGGAAACCACTTTTGCACTTGTATTAGTGTGGAAAAACCACTTTTCGCACTTGTGTTAGTGTTGAAAAACCTCTTTTCGCACTTGTGTTAGTGTTGAAAAACCACTTTTCGCACTTGTGTTGGTGCAGGAAACCACTTTTGCACTTGTATTAGTGTGGAAAAAACACTTTTTGCACTTGTGATAGTGTTGAAAAACCACTTTTCGCACTTGTGTTAATGTTGAGAAACCACTTTTCGCACTTGTGTTAGTGTTGAAAAACCACTTTTCGCACTTGTGTTGGTGCAGGAAACCACTTTTGCACTTGTATTAGTGTGGAAAAAACACTTTTTGCACTTGTGGTAGTGTTGAAAAACCACTTTTCGCACTTGTGTTAGTGTTGAAAAACCACTTTTCGCACTTGTGTTAGTGTTGAAAAAACACTTTTCGCACTTGTGTTAGTGTTGAAAAACCACTTTTCGCACTTGTGTTAGTGTTGAAAAACCACTTTTCACACTTGTGTTAGTGTTGAAAAACCACTTTTCGCACTTGTGTTGGTGCAGGAAACCACTTTTGCACTTGTATTAGTGTGGAAAAAACACTTTTTGCACTTGTGATAGTGTTGAAAAACCACTTTTCGCACTTGTGTTAGTGTTGAAAAACCACTTTTCGCACTTGTGTTGGTGCAGGAAACCACTTTTGCACTTGTATTAGTGTGGAAAAAACACTTTTTGCACTTGTGGTAGTGTTGAAAAACCACTTTTCGCACTTGTGTTAGTGTTGAAAAACCACTTTTCGCACTTGTGTTAGTGTTGAAAAAACACTTTTCGCACTTGTGTTAGTGTTGAAAAACCACTTTTCACACTTGTGTTAGTGTTGAAAAACCACTTTTCGCACTTGTGTTAGTGTTGAAAAACCACTTTTCGCACTTGTGTTGGTGCAGGAAACCACTTTTGCACTTGTATTAGTGTGGCAAAAACACTTTTTGCACTTGTGATAGTGTTGAAAACCCACTTTTCGCACTTGTGTTAGTGTTGAAAAACCACTTTTCGCACTTGTGTTGGTGCAGGAAACCACTTTTGCACTTGTATTAGTGTGGAAAAACCACTTTTCGCACTTGTGTTAGTGTTGAAAAACCTCTTTTCGCACTTGTGTTAGTGTTGAAAAACCACTTTTCGCACTTGTGTTGGTGCAGGAAACCACTTTTGCACTTGTATTAGTGTGGAAAAAACACTTTTTGCACTTGTGATAGTGTTGAAAAACCACTTTTCGCACTTGTGTTAATGTTGAGAAACCACTTTTCGCACTTGTGTTAGTGTTGAAAAACCACTTTTCGCACTTGTGTTTGTGCAGGAAACCACTTTTGCACTTGTATTTGTGTGGAAAAAACACTTTTTGCACTTGTGATAGTGTTGAAAAACGACTTTTCGCACTTGTGTTAGTGTTGAAAAACCACTTTTCGCACTTGTGTTGGTGCAGGAAACCACTTTTGCACTTGTATTAGTGTGGAAAAACCACTTTTCGCACTTGTGTTAGTGTTGAAAAACCACATTTCGCCCTTGTGTTAGTGTTGAAAAACCACTTTTCGCACTTATGTTGGTGCAGGAAACCACTTTTGCACTTGTATTAGTGTGGAAAAAACAATTTTTGCACTTGTGATAGTGTTGAAAAACCACTTTTCGCACTTGTGTTAGTGTTGAAAAACCACTTTTCGCACTTGTGTTGGTGCAGGAAACCACTTTTGCACTTGTATTAGTGTGGAAAAACCACTTTTCGCACTTGTGTTAGTGTTGAAAAACCACTTTTCGCACTTGTGTTAATGTTGAGAAACCACTTTTCGCACTTGTGTTAGTGTTGAAAAACCACTTTTCGCACTTGTGTTTGTGCAGGAAACCACTTTTGCACTTGTATTTGTGTGGAAAAAACACTTTTTGCACTTGTGATAGTGTTGAAAAACGACTTTTCGCACTTGTGTTAGTGTTGAAAAACCACTTTTCGCACTTGTGTTAGTGTTGAAAAACGACTTTTCGCACTTGTGTTAGTGTTGAAAAACCACTTTTCGCACTTGTGTTAGTGTTGAAAAACCACTTTTCGCACTTGTGTTAGTGTTGAAAAACCACTTTTCGCACCTGTGTTGGTGCAGAAAACCACTTTTGCACTTGCATTAGTGTGGAAAAACCACTTTTCGCACTTGTGTTAGTGTTGAAAAACCACTTTTCGCACTTGTGTTAGTGTTGAAAAACCACTTTTCGCACTTGTGTTAGTGTTGAAAAACCACTTTTCGCACTTGTGTTGGTGCAGTAAACCACTTTTCGCACTTGTGTTAGTGTTGAAAAACCTCTTTTCGCACTTGTGTTAGTGTTGAAAAACCGCTTTTCACACTTGTGTTAGTGTTGAAAAACCACTTTTCGCACTTGTGTTGGTGCAGGAAACCACTTTTGCACTTGTATTAGTGTGGAAAAAACACTTTTTGCACTTGTGATAGTGTTGAAAAACCACTTTTCGCACTTGTGTTAGTGTTGAAAAACCACTTTTCGCACTTGTGTTGGTGCAGGAAACCACTTTTGCACTTGTATTAGTGTGGAAAAAACACTTTTCGCACTTGTGTTAGTGTTGAAAAACCACTTTTCGCACTTGTGTTAGTGTTGAAAAACCACTTTTCGCACTTGTGTTTGTGCAGGAAACCACTTTTGCACTTGTATTAGTGTGGAAAAAACACTTTTTGCACTTGTGATAGTGTTGAAAAACCACTTTTCGCACTTGTGTTAGTGTTGAAAAACCACTTTTCGCACTTGTGTTGGTGCAGGAAACCACTTTTGCACTTGTATTAGTGTGGAAAAACCACTTTTCGCACTTGTGTTAGTATTGAAAAACCACTTTTCGCACTTGTGTTAGTGTTGAAAAACCACTTTTCGCACTTGTGTTAGTGTTGAAAAACCACTTTTCGCACTTGTGTTAGTGTTGAAAAACCACTTTTCACACTTGTGTTAGTGTTGAAAAACCACTTTTCGCACTTGTGTTGGTGCAGGAAACCACTTTTGCACTTGTATTAGTGTGGAAAAAACACTTTTTGCACTTGTGATAGTGTTGAAAAACCACTTTTCGCACTTGTGTTAGTGTTGAAAAACCACTTTTCGCACTTGTGTTGGTGCAGGAAACCACTTTTGCACTTGTATTAGTGTGGAAAAAACACTTTTTGCACTTGTGGTAGTGTTGAAAAACCACTTTTCACACTTGTGTTAGTGTTGAAAAACCACTTTTCGCACTTGTGTTAGTGTTGAAAAACCACTTTTCGCACTTGTGTTAGTGTTGAAAAACCACTTTTCACACTTGTGTTAGTGTTGAAAAACCACTTTTCGCACTTGTGTTAGTGTTGAAAAACCACTTTTCGCACTTGTGTTGGTGCAGGAAACCACTTTTGCACTTGTATTAGTGTGGAAAAAACACTTTTTGCACTTGTGATAGTGTTGAAAACCCACTTTTCGCACTTGTGTTAGTGTTGAAAAACCACTTTTCGCACTTGTGTTGGTGCAGGAAACCACTTTTGCACTTGTATTAGTGTGGAAAAACCACTTTTCGCACTTGTGTTAGTGTTGAAAAACCTGTTTTCGCACTTGTGTTAGTGTTGAAAAACCACTTTTCGCACTTGTGTTGGTGCAGGAAACCACTTTTGCACTTGTATTAGTGTGGAAAAAACACTTTTTGCACTTGTGATAGTGTTGAAAAACCACTTTTCGCACTTGTGTTAGTGTTGAAAAACCACTTTTCGCACTTGTGTTAGTGTTGAAAACCACTTTTCGCACTTGTGTTGGTGCAGGAAACCACTTTTGCACTTGTATTAGTGTGGAAAAAACACTTTTCGCACTTGTGTTAGTGTTGAAAAACCACTTTTCGCACTTGTGTTAGTGTTGAAAAACCACTTTTCGCACTTGTGTTAGTGTTGAAAAACCACTTTTCGCACTTGTGTTTGTGCAGGAAACCACTTTTACACTTGTTTTCGTGTGGAAAAAACACTTTTTGCACTTGTGGTAGTGTTGAAAAACCACTTTTCGCACTTGTGTTAGTGTTGAAAAACCACTTTTCGCACTTGTGTTGGTGCAGGAAACCACTTTTGCACTTGTATTAGTGTGGAAAAAACACTTTTTGCACTTGTGATAGTGTTGAAAAACCACTTTTCGCACTTGTGTTAGTGTTGAAAAATACTTTTCGCACTTGTGTTAGTGCAGGAAACCACTTTTGCACTTGCATTAGTGTGGAAAAACCACTTTTCGCACATGTGTTAGTGTTGAAAAACCACTTTTCGCACTTGTGTTAGTGTTGAAAAACCACTTTTCGCACTTGTGTTGGTGCAGGAAACCACTTTTGCACTTGTATTAGTGTGGCAAAAACACTTTTTGCACTTGTGATAGTGTTGAAAACCCACTTTTCGCACTTGTGTTAGTGTTGAAAAACCACTTTTCGCACTTGTGTTGGTGCAGGAAACCACTTTTGCACTTGTATTAGTGTGGAAAAACCACTTTTCGCACTTGTGTTAGTGTTGAAAAACCTCTTTTCGCACTTGTGTTAGTGTTGAAAAACCACTTTTCGCACTTGTGTTGGTGCAGGAAACCACTTTTGCACTTGTATTAGTGTGGAAAAAACACTTTTTGCACTTGTGATAGTGTTGAAAAACCACTTTTCGCACTTGTGTTAATGTTGAGAAACCACTTTTCGCACTTGTGTTAGTGTTGAAAAACCACTTTTCGCACTTGTGTTTGTGCAGGAAACCACTTTTGCACTTGTATTTGTGTGGAAAAAACACTTTTTGCACTTGTGATAGTGTTGAAAAACGACTTTTCGCACTTGTGTTAGTGTTGAAAAACCACTTTTCGCACTTGTGTTGGTGCAGGAAACCACTTTTGCACTTGTATTAGTGTGGAAAAACCACTTTTCGCACTTGTGTTAGTGTTGAAAAACCACATTTCGCCCTTGTGTTAGTGTTGAAAAACCACTTTTCGCACTTATGTTGGTGCAGGAAACCACTTTTGCACTTGTATTAGTGTGGAAAAAACAATTTTTGCACTTGTGATAGTGTTGAAAAACCACTTTTCGCACTTGTGTTAGTGTTGAAAAACCACTTTTCGCACTTGTGTTGGTGCAGGAAACCACTTTTGCACTTGTATTAGTGTGGAAAAACCACTTTTCGCACTTGTGTTAGTGTTGAAAAACCACTTTTCGCACTTGTGTTAATGTTGAGAAACCACTTTTCGCACTTGTGTTAGTGTTGAAAAACCACTTTTCGCACTTGTGTTTGTGCAGGAAACCACTTTTGCACTTGTATTTGTGTGGAAAAAACACTTTTTGCACTTGTGATAGTGTTGAAAAACGACTTTTCGCACTTGTGTTAGTGTTGAAAAACCACTTTTCGCACTTGTGTTAGTGTTGAAAAACGACTTTTCGCACTTGTGTTAGTGTTGAAAAACCACTTTTCGCACTTGTGTTAGTGTTGAAAAACCACTTTTCGCACTTGTGTTAGTGTTGAAAAACCACTTTTCGCACCTGTGTTGGTGCAGAAAACCACTTTTGCACTTGCATTAGTGTGGAAAAACCACTTTTCGCACTTGTGTTAGTGTTGAAAAACCACTTTTCGCACTTGTGTTAGTGTTGAAAAACCACTTTTCGCACTTGTGTTAGTGTTGAAAAACCACTTTTCGCACTTGTGTTGGTGCAGTAAACCACTTTTCGCACTTGTGTTAGTGTTGAAAAACCTCTTTTCGCACTTGTGTTAGTGTTGAAAAACCGCTTTTCACACTTGTGTTAGTGTTGAAAAACCACTTTTCGCACTTGTGTTGGTGCAGGAAACCACTTTTGCACTTGTATTAGTGTGGAAAAAACACTTTTTGCACTTGTGATAGTGTTGAAAAACCACTTTTCGCACTTGTGTTAGTGTTGAAAAACCACTTTTCGCACTTGTGTTGGTGCAGGAAACCACTTTTGCACTTGTATTAGTGTGGAAAAAACACTTTTCGCACTTGTGTTAGTGTTGAAAAACCACTTTTCGCACTTGTGTTAGTGTTGAAAAACCACTTTTCGCACTTGTGTTTGTGCAGGAAACCACTTTTGCACTTGTATTAGTGTGGAAAAAACACTTTTTGCACTTGTGATAGTGTTGAAAAACCACTTTTCGCACTTGTGTTAGTGTTGAAAAACCACTTTTCGCACTTGTGTTGGTGCAGGAAACCACTTTTGCACTTGTATTAGTGTGGAAAAACCACTTTTCGCACTTGTGTTAGTATTGAAAAACCACTTTTCGCACTTGTGTTAGTGTTGAAAAACCACTTTTCGCACTTGTGTTAGTGTTGAAAAACCACTTTTCGCACTTGTGTTAGTGTTGAAAAACCACTTTTCACACTTGTGTTAGTGTTGAAAAACCACTTTTCGCACTTGTGTTGGTGCAGGAAACCACTTTTGCACTTGTATTAGTGTGGAAAAAACACTTTTTGCACTTGTGATAGTGTTGAAAAACCACTTTTCGCACTTGTGTTAGTGTTGAAAAACCACTTTTCGCACTTGTGTTGGTGCAGGAAACCACTTTTGCACTTGTATTAGTGTGGAAAAAACACTTTTTGCACTTGTGGTAGTGTTGAAAAACCACTTTTCACACTTGTGTTAGTGTTGAAAAACCACTTTTCGCACTTGTGTTAGTGTTGAAAAACCACTTTTCGCACTTGTGTTAGTGTTGAAAACCACTTTTCACACTTGTGTTAGTGTTGAAAAACCACTTTTCGCACTTGTGTTAGTGTTGAAAAACCACTTTTCGCACTTGTGTTGGTGCAGGAAACCACTTTTGCACTTGTATTAGTGTGGAAAAAAACACTTTTTGCACTTGTGATAGTGTTGAAAACCCACTTTTCGCACTTGTGTTAGTGTTGAAAAACCACTTTTCGCACTTGTGTTGGTGCAGGAAACCACTTTTGCACTTGTATTAGTGTGGAAAAACCACTTTTCGCACTTGTGTTAGTGTTGAAAAACCTGTTTTCGCACTTGTGTTAGTGTTGAAAAACCACTTTTCGCACTTGTGTTGGTGCAGGAAACCACTTTTGCACTTGTATTAGTGTGGAAAAAACACTTTTTGCACTTGTGATAGTGTTGAAAAACCACTTTTCGCACTTGTGTTAGTGTTGAAAAACCACTTTTCGCACTTGTGTTAGTGTTGAAAACCACTTTTCGCACTTGTGTTGGTGCAGGAAACCACTTTTGCACTTGTATTAGTGTGGAAAAAACACTTTTCGCACTTGTGTTAGTGTTGAAAAACCACTTTTCGCACTTGTGTTAGTGTTGAAAAACCACTTTTCGCACTTGTGTTAGTGTTGAAAAACCACTTTTCGCACTTGTGTTTGTGCAGGAAACCACTTTTACACTTGTTTTCGTGTGGAAAAAACACTTTTTGCACTTGTGGTAGTGTTGAAAAACCACTTTTCGCACTTGTGTTAGTGTTGAAAAACCACTTTTCGCACTTGTGTTGGTGCAGGAAACCACTTTTGCACTTGTATTAGTGTGGAAAAAACACTTTTTGCACTTGTGATAGTGTTGAAAAACCACTTTTCGCACTTGTGTTAGTGTTGAAAAATACTTTTCGCACTTGTGTTAGTGCAGGAAACCACTTTTGCACTTGCATTAGTGTGGAAAAACCACTTTTCGCACATGTGTTAGTGTTGAAAAACCACTTTTCGCACTTGTGTTAGTGTTGAAAAACCACTTTTCGCACTTGTGTTAGTGTTGAAAAACCACTTTTCGCACTTGTGTTAGTGTTGAAAAACCACTTTTCGCACTTGTGTTGGTGCAGGAAACCACTTTTGCACTTGTATTAGTGTGGAAAAAACCACTTTTCGCACTTGTGTTAGTGTTGAAAAACAACTTTTCGCACTTGTGTTAGTGTTGAAAAACCACTTTTCGCACTTGTGTTGGTGCAGGAAACCACTTTTGCACTTGTATTAGTGTGGAAAAAACACTTTTTGCACTTGTGATAGTGTTGAAAAACCACTTTTTGCACTTGTGTTAGTGTTGAAAAACCACTTTTCGCACTTGTGTTGGTGCAGGAAACCACTTTTGCACTTGTATTAGTGTGGAAAAACCACTTTTCGCACTTGTGTTAGTGTTGAAAAACCACTTTTCGCCCTTGTGTTAGTGTTGAAAAACCACTTTTCGCACTTATGTTGGTGCAGGAAACCACTTTTGCACTTGTATTAGTGTGGAAAAAAACAATTTTTGCACTTGTGATAGTGTTGAAAAACCACTTTTCGCACTTGTGTTAGTGTTGAAAAACCACTTTTCGCACTTGTGTTGGTGCAGGAAACCACTTTTGCACTTGTATTAGTGTGGAAAAACCACTTTTCGCACTTGTGTTAGTGTTGAAAAACCACTTTTCGCACTTGTGTTTGTGCAGGAAACCACTTTTGCACTTGTATTTGTGTGGAAAAAACACTTTTTGCACTTGTGATAGTGTTGAAAAACGACTTTTCGCACTTGTGTTAGTGTTGAAAAACCACTTTTCGCACTTGTGTTAGTGTTGAAAAACGACTTTTCGCACTTGTGTTAGTGTTGAAAAACCACTTTTCGCACTTGTGTTAGTGTTGAAAAACCACTTTTCGCACTTGTGTTAGTGTTGAAAAACCACTTTTCGCACCTGTGTTGGTGCAGAAAACCACTTTTGCACTTGCATTAGTGTGGAAAAACCACTTTTCGCACTTGTGTTAGTGTTGAAAAACCACTTTTCGCACTTGTGTTAGTGTTGAAAAACCACTTTTCGCACTTGTGTTAGTGTTGAAAAACCACTTTTCGCACTTGTGTTGGTGCAGTAAACCACTTTTCGCACTTGTGTTAGTGTTGAAAAACCTCTTTTCGCACTTGTGTTAGTGTTGAAAAACCTCTTTTCACACTTGTGTTAGTGTTGAAAAACCACTTTTCGCACTTGTGTTGGTGCAGGAAACCACTTTTGCACTTGTATTAGTGTGGAAAAAAACACTTTTTGCACTTGTGATAGTGTTGAAAAACCACTTTTCGCACTTGTGTTAGTGTTGAAAAACCACTTTTCGCACTTGTGTTGGTGCAGGAAACCACTTTTGCACTTGTATTAGTGTGGAAAAAACACTTTTCGCACTTGTGTTAGTGTTGAAAAACCACTTTTCGCACTTGTGTTAGTGTTGAAAAACCACTTTTCGCACTTGTATTTGTGCAGGAAACCACTTTTGCACTTGTATTAGTGTGGAAAAAACACTTTTTGCACTTGTGATAGTGTTGAAAAACCACTTTTCGCACTTGTGTTAGTGTTGAAAAACCACTTTTCGCACTTGTGTTGGTGCAGGAAACCACTTTTGCACTTGTATTAGTGTGGAAAAACCACTTTTCGCACTTGTGTTAGTGTTGAAAAACCACTTTTCGCACTTGTGTTAGTGTTGAAAACCACTTTTCGCACTTGTGTTAGTGTTGAAAAACCACTTTTCGCACTTGTGTTAGTGTTGAAAAACCACTTTTCACACTTGTGTTAGTGTTGAAAAACCACTTTTCGCACTTGTGTTGGTGCAGGAAACCACTTTTGCACTTGTATTAGTGTGGAAAAAACACTTTTTGCACTTGTGATAGTGTTGAAAAACCACTTTTCGCACTTGTGTTAGTGTTGAAAAACCACTTTTCGCACTTGTGTTGGTGCAGGAAACCACTTTTGCACTTGTATTAGTGTGGAAAAAACACTTTTTGCACTTGTGGTAGTGTTGAAAAACCACTTTTCGCACTTGTGTTAGTGTTGAAAAACCACTTTTCGCACTTGTGTTAGTGTTGAAAAAACACTTTTCGCACTTGTGTTAGTGTTGAAAAACCACTTTTCACACTTGTGTTAGTGTTGAAAAACCACTTTTCGCACTTGTGTTAGTGTTGAAAAACCACTTTTCGCACTTGTGTTGGTGCAGGAAACCACTTTTGCACTTGTATTAGTGTGGCAAAAACACTTTTTGCACTTGTGATAGTGTTGAAAACCCACTTTTCGCACTTGTGTTAGTGTTGAAAAACCACTTTTCGCACTTGTGTTGGTGCAGGAAACCACTTTTGCACTTGTATTAGTGTGGAAAAACCACTTTTCGCACTTGTGTTAGTGTTGAAAAACCTCTTTTCGCACTTGTGTTAGTGTTGAAAAACCACTTTTCGCACTTGTGTTGGTGCAGGAAACCACTTTTGCACTTGTATTAGTGTGGAAAAAACACTTTTTGCACTTGTGATAGTGTTGAAAAACCACTTTTCGCACTTGTGTTAATGTTGAGAAACCACTTTTCGCACTTGTGTTAGTGTTGAAAAACCACTTTTCGCACTTGTGTTTGTGCAGGAAACCACTTTTGCACTTGTATTTGTGTGGAAAAAACACTTTTTGCACTTGTGATAGTGTTGAAAAACGACTTTTCGCACTTGTGTTAGTGTTGAAAAACCACTTTTCGCACTTGTGTTGGTGCAGGAAACCACTTTTGCACTTGTATTAGTGTGGAAAAACCACTTTTCGCACTTGTGTTAGTGTTGAAAAACCACATTTCGCCCTTGTGTTAGTGTTGAAAAACCACTTTTCGCACTTATGTTGGTGCAGGAAACCACTTTTGCACTTGTATTAGTGTGGAAAAAACAATTTTTGCACTTGTGATAGTGTTGAAAAACCACTTTTCGCATTTGTGTTAGTGTTGAAAAACCACTTTTCGCACTTGTGTTGGTGCAGGAAACCACTTTTGCACTTGTATTAGTGTGGAAAAACCACTTTTCGCACTTGTGTTAGTGTTGAAAAACCACTTTTCGCACTTGTGTTAATGTTGAGAAACCACTTTTCGCACTTGTGTTAGTGTTGAAAAACCACTTTTCGCACTTGTGTTTGTGCAGGAAACCACGTTTGCACTTGTATTTGTGTGGAAAAAACACTTTTTGCACTTGTGATAGTGTTGAAAAACGACTTTTCGCACTTGTGTTAGTGTTGAAAAACCACTTTTCGCACTTGTGTTAGTGTTGAAAAACGACTTTTCGCACTTGTGTTAGTGTTGAAAAACCACTTTTCGCACTTGTGTTAGTGTTGAAAAACCACTTTTCGCACTTGTGTTAGTGTTGAAAAACCACTTTTCGCACCTGTGTTGGTGCAGAAAACCACTTTTGCACTTGCATTAGTGTGGAAAAACCACTTTTCGCACTTGTGTTAGTGTTGAAAAACCACTTTTCGCACTTGTGTTAGTGTTGAAAAACCACTTTTCGCACTTGTGTTAGTGTTGAAAAACCACTTTTCGCACTTGTGTTGGTGCAGTAAACCACTTTTCGCACTTGTGTTAGTGTTGAAAAACCTCTTTTCGCACTTGTGTTAGTGTTGAAAAACCTCTTTTCACACTTGTGTTAGTGTTGAAAAACCACTTTTCGCACTTGTGTTGGTGCAGGAAACCACTTTTGCACTTGTATTAGTGTGGAAAAAACACTTTTTGCACTTGTGATAGTGTTGAAAAACCACTTTTCGTACTTGTGTTAGTGTTGAAAAACCACTTTTCGCACTTGTGTTGGTGCAGGAAACCACTTTTGCACTTGTATTAGTGTGGAAAAAACACTTTTCGCACTTGTGTTAGTGTTGAAAAACCACTTTTCGCACTTGTGTTAGTGTTGAAAAACCACTTTTCGCACTTGTGTTTGTGCAGGAAACCACTTTTGCACTTGTATTAGTGTGGAAAAAACACTTTTTGCACTTGTGATAGTGTTGAAAAACCACTTTTCGCACTTGTGTTAGTGTTGAAAAACCACTTTTCGCACTTGTGTTGGTGCAGGAAACCACTTTTGCACTTGTATTAGTGTGGAAAAACCACTTTTCGCACTTGTGTTAGTATTGAAAAACCACTTTTCGCACTTGTGTTAGTGTTGAAAAACCACTTTTCGCACTTGTGTTAGTGTTGAAAAACCACTTTTCGCACTTGTGTTAGTGTTGAAAAACCACTTTTCACACTTGTGTTAGTGTTGAAAAACCACTTTTCGCACTTGTGTTGGTGCAGGAAACCACTTTTGCACTTGTATTAGTGTGGAAAAAACACTTTTTGCACTTGTGATAGTGTTGAAAAACCACTTTTCGCACTTGTGTTAGTGTTGAAAAACCACTTTTCGCACTTGTGTTGGTGCAGGAAACCACTTTTGCACTTGTATTAGTGTGGAAAAAACACTTTTTGCACTTGTGGTAGTGTTGAAAAACCACTTTTCACACTTGTGTTAGTGTTGAAAAACCACTTTTCGCACTTGTGTTAGTGTTGAAAAACCACTTTTCGCACTTGTGTTAGTGTTGAAAAACCACTTTTCACACTTGTGTTAGTGTTGAAAAACCACTTTTCGCACTTGTGTTAGTGTTGAAAAACCACTTTTCGCACTTGTGTTGGTGCAGGAAACCACTTTTGCACTTGTATTAGTGTGGAAAAAACACTTTTTGCACTTGTGATAGTGTTGAAAACCCACTTTTCGCACTTGTGTTAGTGTTGAAAAACCACTTTTCGCACTTGTGTTGGTGCAGGAAACCACTTTTGCACTTGTATTAGTGTGGAAAAACCACTTTTCGCACTTGTGTTAGTGTTGAAAAACCTCTTTTCGCACTTGTGTTAGTGTTGAAAAACCACTTTTCGCACTTGTGTTGGTGCAGGAAACCACTTTTGCACTTGTATTAGTGTGGAAAAAACACTTTTTGCACTTGTGATAGTGTTGAAAAACCACTTTTCGCACTTGTGTTAGTGTTGAAAAACCACTTTTCGCACTTGTGTTAGTGTTGAAAACCACTTTTCGCACTTGTGTTGGTGCAGGAAACCACTTTTGCACTTGTATTAGTGTGGAAAAAACACTTTTCGCACTTGTGTTAGTGTTGAAAAACCACTTTTCGCACTTGTGTTAGTGTTGAAAAACCACTTTTCGCACTTGTGTTAGTGTTGAAAAACCACTTTTCGCACTTGTGTTTGTGCAGGAAACCACTTTTACACTTGTTTTCGTGTGGAAAAAACACTTTTTGCACTTGTGGTAGTGTTGAAAAACCACTTTTCGCACTTGTGTTAGTGTTGAAAAACCACTTTTCGCACTTGTGTTGGTGCAGGAAACCACTTTTGCACTTGTATTAGTGTGGAAAAAACACTTTTTGCACTTGTGATAGTGTTGAAAAACCACTTTTCGCACTTGTGTTAGTGTTGAAAAACCACTTTTCGCACTTGTGTTAGTGCAGGAAACCACTTTTGCACTTGCATTAGTGTGGAAAAACCACTTTTCGCACTTGTGTTAGTGTTGAAAAACCACTTTTCGCACTTGTGTTAGTGTTGAAAAACCACTTTTCGCACTTGTGTTAGTGTTGAAAAACCACTTTTCGCACTTGTGTTAGTGTTGAAAAACCACTTTTCGCACTTGTGTTGGTGCAGGAAACCACTTTTGCACTTGTATTAGTGTGGAAAAAACCACTTTTCGCACTTGTGTTAGTGTTGAAAAACAACTTTTCGCACTTGTGTTAGTGTTGAAAAACCACTTTTCGCACTTGTGTTGGTGCAGGAAACCACTTTTGCACTTGTATTAGTGTGGAAAAAACACTTTTTGCACTTGTGTTAGTGTTGAAAAACCAGTTTTCGCACTTGTGTTGGTGCAGGAAACCACATTTGCACTTGTATTAGTGTGGAAAAACCACTTTTCGCACTTGTGTTAGTGTTGAAAAACCACTTTTCGCACTTGTGTTAGTGTTGAAAAACCACTTTTCGCACTTATGTTGGTGCAGGAAACCACTTTTGCACTTGTATTAGTGTGGAAAAAACAATTTTTGCACTTGTGATAGTGTTGAAAAACCACTTTTCGCACTTGTGTTAGTGTTGAAAAACCACTTTTCGCACTTGTGTTGGTGCAGGAAACCACTTTTGCACTTGTATTAGTGTGGAAAAACCACTTTTCGCAATTGTGTTAGTGTTGAAAAACCACTTTTCGCACTTGTGTTAATGTTGAGAAACCACTTTTCGCACTTGTGTTAGTGTTGAAAAACCACTTTTCGCACTTGAGTTTGTGCAGGAAACCACTTTTGCACTTGTATTTGTGTGGAAAAAACACTTTTTGCACTTGTGATAGTGTTGAAAAACGACTTTTCGCACTTGTGTTAGTGTTGAAAAACCACTTTTCGCACTTGTGTTAGTGTTGAAAAACCACTTTTCGCACTTGTGTTAGTGTTGAAAAACCACTTTTCGCACTTGTGTTAGTGTTGAAAAACCACTTTTCGCACTTGTGTTGGTGCAGTAAACCACTTTTCGCACTTGTGTTAGTGTTGAAAAACCTCTTTTCGCACTTGTGTTAGTGTTGAAAAACCACTTTTCGCACTTGAGTTTGTGCAGGAAACCACTTTTGCACTTGTATTTGTGTGGAAAAAACACTTTTTGCACTTGTGATAGTGTTGAAAAACGACTTTTCGCACTTGTGTTAGTGTTGAAAAACCACTTTTCGCACTTGTGTTAGTGTTGAAAAACCACTTTTCGCACTTGTGTTAGTGTTGAAAAACCACTTTTCGCACTTGTGTTAGTGTTGAAAAACCACTTTTCGCACTTGTGTTGGTGCAGTAAACCACTTTTCGCACTTGTGTTAGTGTTGAAAAACCTCTTTTCGCACTTGTGTTAGTGTTGAAAAACCTCTTTTCGCACTTGTGTTAGTGTTGAAAAACCACTTTTCGCACTTGTGTTGGTGCAGGAAACCACTTTTGCACTTGTATTAGTGTGGAAAAAACACTTTTTGCACTTGTGATAGTGTTGAAAAACCACTTTTCGCACTTGTGTTAGTGTTGAAAAACCACTTTTCGCACTTGTGTTGGTGCAGGAAACCACTTTTGCACTTGTATTAGTGTGGAAAAAACACTTTTCGCACTTGTGTTAGTGTTGAAAAACCACTTTTCGCACTTGTGTTAGTGTTGAAAAACCACTTTTCGCACTTGTGTTTGTGCAGGAAACCACTTTTGCACTTGTATTAGTGTGGAAAAAACACTTTTTGCACTTGTGATAGTGTTGAAAAACCACTTTTCGCACTTGTGTTAGTGTTGAAAAACCACTTTTCGCACTTGTGTTGGTGCAGGAAACCACTTTTGCACTTGTATTAGTGTGGAAAAAACACTTTTTGCACTTGTGATAGTGTTGAAAAACCACTTTTCGCACTTGTGTTAGTGTTGAAAAACCACTTTTCGCACTTGTGTTGGTGCAGGAAACCACTTTTGCACTTGCATTAGTGTGGAAAAACCACTTTTCACACTTGTGTTAGTGTTGAAAAACCACTTTTCGCACTTGTGTTGGTGCAGGAAACCACTTTTGCACTTGTATTAGTGTGGAAAAAACACTTTTTGCACTTGTGATAGTGTTGAAAAACCACTTTTCGCACTTGTGTTAGTGTTGAAAAACCACTTTTCGCACTTGTGTTGGTGCAGGAAACCACTTTTGCACTTGTATTAGTGTGGAAAAACCACTTTTCGCACTTGTGATAGTGTTGAAAAACCACTTTTCGCACTTGTGTTAGTGTTGAAAAACCACTTTTCGCACTTGTGTTAGTGCAGGAAACCACTTTTGCACTTGCATTAGTGTGGAAAAACCACTTTTCGCACTTGTGTTAGTGTTGAAAAACCACTTTTCGCACTTGTGTTAGTGTTGAAAAACCACTTTTCGCACTTGTGTTAGTGTTGAAAAACCACTTTTCGCACTTGTGTTAGTGTTGAAAAACCACTTTTCGCACTTGTGTTGGTGCAGGAAACCACTTTTGCACTTGTATTAGTGTGGAAAAAACACTTTTTGCACTTGTGATAGTGTTGAAAACCCACTTTTCGCACTTGTGTTAGTGTTGAAAAACCACTTTTCGCACTTGTGTTGGTGCAGGAAACCACTTTTGCACTTGTATTAGTGTGGAAAAAACACTTTTTGCACTTGTGATAGTGTTGAAAACCCACTTTTCGCACTTGTGTTAGTGTTGAAAAACCACTTTTCGCACTTGTATTAGTGTGGAAAAACCATTTTTCGCACTTCTGTTGGTGTTGAAAAACCACTTTTCACACTTGTGTTAGTGTTGAAAAACCACTTTTCGCACTTGTGTTAGTGTTGAAAAACCACTTTTCGCACTTGTGTTGGTGCAGGAAACCACTTTTGCACTTGTATTAATGTGGAAAAACCACTTTTCGCACTTGTGTTAGTGTTGAAAAACCTCTTTTCGCACTTGTGTTAGTGTTGAAAAACCACTTTTCGCACTTGTGTTGGTGCAGGAAACCACTTTTGCACTTGTATTAGTGTGGAAAAAACACTTTTTGCACTTGTGTTAGTGTTGAAAAACCACTTTTCGCACTTGTGTTAGTGTTGAAAAACCACTTTTCGCACTTGTGTTAGTGTTGAAAAACCACTTTTCGCACTTGTGTTGGTGCAGTAAACCACTTTTCGCACTTGTGTTAGTGTTGAAAAACCTCTTTTCGCACTTGTGTTAGTGTTGAAAAACCTCTTTTCGCACTTGTGTTAGTGTTGAAAAACCACTTTTCGCACTTGTGTTGGTGCAGGAAACCACTTTTGCACTTGTATTAGTGTGGAAAAAACACTTTTTGCACTTGTGATAGTGTTGAAAAACCACTTTTCGCACTTGTGTTAGTGTTGAAAAACCACTTTTCGCACTTGTGTTGGTGCAGGAAACCACTTTTGCACTTGTATTAGTGTGGAAAAAACACTTTTCGCACTTGTGTTAGTGTTGAAAAACCACTTTTCGCACTTGTGTTAGTGTTGAAAAACCACTTTTCGCACTTGTGTTTGTGCAGGAAACCACTTTTGCACTTGTATTAATGTGGAAAAAACACTTTTTGCACTTGTGATAGTGTTGAAAAACCACTTTTCGCACTTGTGTTAGTGTTGAAAAACCACTTTTCGCACTTGTGTTGGTGCAGGAAACCACTTTTGCACTTGCATTAGTGTGGAAAAACCACTTTTCGCACTTGTGTTAGTGTTGAAAAACCACTTTTCGCACTTGTGTTGGTGCAGGAAACCACTTTTGCACTTGTATAAGTGTGGAAAAAACACTTTTTGCACTTGTGATAGTGTTGAAAAACCACTTTTTGCACTTGTGTTAGTGTTGAAAAACCACTTTTCGCACTTGTGTTGGTGCAGGAAACCACTTTTGCACTTGTATTAGTGTGGAAAAACCACTTTTCGCACTTGTGTTAGTGTTGAAAAACCACTTTTCGCACTTGTGTTAGTGTTGAAAAACCACTTTTCGCACTTGTGTTAGTGTTGAAAAACCACTTTTCGCACTTGTGTTAGTGTTGAAAAACCACTTTTCACACTTGTGTTAGTGTTGAAAAACCACTTTTCGCACTTGTGTTGGTGCAGGAAACCACTTTTGCACTTGTATTAGTGTAGAAAAAACACTTTTAGCACTTGTGATAGTGTTGAAAAACCACTTTTCGCACTTGTGTTAGTGTTGAAAAACCACTTTTCGCACTTGTGTTGGTGCAGGAAACCACTTTTGCACTTGTATTAGTGTGGAAAAAACACTTTTTGCACTTGTGATAGTGTTGAAAAACCACTTTTCGCACTTGTGTTAGTGTTGAAAAACCACTTTTCGCACTTGTGTTAGTGTTGAAAAACCACTTTTCGCACTTGTATTAGTGTGGAAAAACCGTTTTTCGCACTTGTGTTAGTGTTGAAAAACCACTTTTCACACTTGTGTTAGTGTTGAAAAACCACTTTTCGCACTTGTGTTAGTGTTGAAAAACCACTTTTCGCACTTGTGTTGGTGCAGGAAACCACTTTTGCACTTGTATTAGTGTGGAAAAAACACTTTTTGCACTTGTGATAGTGTTGAAAACCCACTTTTCGCACTTGTGTTAGTGTTGAAAAACCACTTTTCGCACTTGTGTTGGTGCAGGAAACCACTTTTGCACTTGTATTAGTGTGGAAAAACCACTTTTCGCACTTGTGTTAGTGTTGAAAAACCTCTTTTCGCACTTGTGTTAGTGTTGAAAAACCACTTTTCGCACTTGTGTTAGTGTTGAAAAACCACTTTTCGCACTTGTGTTAGTGTTGAAAAACCACTTTTCGCACTTGTGTTGGTGCAGGAAACCACTTTTGCACTTGTATTAGTGTGGAAAAAACACTTTTTGCACTTGTGTTAGTGTTGAAAAACCACTTTTCGCACTTGTGTTAGTGTTGAAAAACCACTTTTCGCACTTGTGTTAGTGTTGAAAAACCACTTTTCGCACTTGTGTTTGTGCAGGAAACCACTTTTACACTTGTATTAGTGTGGAAAAAACACTTTTTGCACTTGTGGTAGTGTTGAAAAACCACTTTTCGCACTTGTGTTAGTGTTGAAAAACCACTTTTCGCACTTGTGTTGGTGCAGGAAACCACTTTTGCACTTGTATTAGTGTGGAAAAAACACTTTTTGCACTTGTGATAGTGTTGAAAAACCACTTTTCGCACTTGTGTTAGTGTTGAAAAACCACTTTTCGCACTTGTGTTAGTGCAGGAAACCACTTTTGCACTTGCATTAGTGTGGAAAAACCACTTTTCGCACAAGTGTTAGTGTTGAAAAACCACTTTTCGCACTTGTGTTAGTGTTGAAAAACCACTTTTCGCACTTGTGTTAGTGTTGAAAAACCACTTTTCGCACTTGTGTTAGTGTTGAAAAACCACTTTTTGCACTTGTGTTGGTGCAGGAAACCACTTTTGCACTTGTATTAGTGTGGAAAAAACCACTTTTCGCACTTGTGTTAGTGTTGAAAAACAACTTTTCGCACTTGTGTTAGTGTTGAAAAACCACTTTTCGCACTTGTGTTGGTGCAGGAAACCACTTTTGCACTTGTATTAGTGTGGAAAAAACACTTTTTGCACTTGTGATAGTGTTGAAAAACCACTTTTTGCACTTGTGTTAGTGTTGAAAAACCACTTTTCGCACTTGTGTTGGTGCAGGAAACCACTTTTGCACTTGTATTAGTGTGGAAAAACCACTTTTCGCACTTGTGTTAGTGTTGAAAAACCACTTTTCGCACTTGTGTTAGTGTTGAAAAACCACTTTTCGCACTTATGTTGGTGCAGGAAACCACTTTTGCACTTGTATTAGCGTGGAAAAAACAATTTTTGCACTTGTGATAGTGTTGAAAAACCACTTTTCGCACTTGTGTTAGTGTTGAAAAACCACTTTTCGCACTTGTGTTGGTGCAGGAAACCAATTTTGCACTTGTATTAGTGTGGAAAAACCACTTTTCGCACTTGTGTTAGTGTTGAAAAACCACTTTTCGCACTTGTGTTAATGTTGAAAAACCACTTTTCGCACTTGTGTTAGTGTTGAAAAACCACTTTTCGCACTTGTGTTTGTGCAGGAAACCACTTTTGCACTTGTATTTGTGTGGAAAAAACACTTTTTGCACTTGTGATAGTGTTGAAAAACGACTTTTCGCACTTGTGTTAGTGTTGAAAAACCACTTTTCGCACTTGTGTTAGTGTTGAAAAACCACTTTTCGCACTTGTGTTAGTGTTGAAAAACCACTTTTCGCACCTGTGTTGGTGCAGAAAACCACTTTTGCACTTGCATTAGTGTGGAAAAAGCACTTTTCGCACTTGTGTTAGTGTTGAAAAACCACTTTTCGCACTTGTGTTAGTGTTGAAAAACCACTTTTCGCACTTGTGTTGGTGCAGGAAACCACTTTTGCACTTGTATTAGTGTGGAAAAACCATTTTTCGCACTTGTGTTAGTGTGGAAAAACCACTTTTCGCACTTGTGTTAGTGTTGAAAAACCACTTTTCGCACTTGTGTTAGTGTTGAAAAACCACTTTTCGCATTTGTGTTAGTGTTGAAAAACCACTTTTCGCACTTGTGTTGGTGCAGGAAACCACTTTTGCACTTGTATTAGTGTGGAAAAACCACTTTTCGCACTTGTGTTAGTGTTGAAAAACCTCTTTTCGCACTTGTGTTAGTGTTGAAAAACCACTTTTCGCACTTGTGTTGGTGCAGGAAACCACTTTTGCACTTGTATTAGTGTGGAAAAAACACTTTTTGCACTTGTGATAGTGTTGAAAAACCACTTTTCGCACTTGTGTTAGTGTTGAAAAACCACTTTTCGCACTTGTGTTGGTGCAGGAAACCACTTTTGCACTTGTATTAGTGTGGAAAAAACACTTTTTGCACTTGTGATAGTGTTGAAAAACCACTTTTCGCACTTGTGTTAGTGTTGAAAAACCACTTTTCGCACTTGTTTTGGTGCAGGAAACCACTTTTGCACTTGCATTAGTGTGGAAAAACCACTTTTCGCACTTGTGTTAGTGTTGAAAAAACACTTTTCGCACTTGTGTTGGTGCAGGAAACCACTTTTGCACTTGTATTAGTGTGGAAAAACCACTTTTCGCACTTGTGTTAGTGTTGAAAAACCACTTTTCGCACTTGTGTTAGTGTTGAAAAACCACTTTTTGCACTTATGTTGGTGCAGGAAACCACTTTTGCACTTGTATTAGTGTGGAAAAAACACTTTTTGCACTTGTGATAGTGCTGAAAAACCACTTTTCGCACTTGTGTTAGTGTTGAAAAACCACTTTTCGCACTTGTGTTGGTGCAGGAAACCACTTTTGCACTTGTATTAGTGTGGAAAAACCACTTTTCACACTTGTGTTGGTGCAGGAAACCACTTTTGCCCTTGCATTAGTGTGGAAAAACCACTTATCGCACTTGTGTTAGTGTTGAAAAACCACTTTTCGCACTTGTGTTGGTGCAGGAAACCACTTTTGCACTTGTATTAGTGTGGAAAAAACACTTTTTGCACTTGTGATAGTGTTGAAAAACCACTTTTCGCACTTGTGTTAGTGTTGAAAAACCACTTTTCGCACTTGTGTTAGTGTTGAAAAACCACTTTTCGCACTTGTATTAGTGTGGAAAAACCATTTTTCGCACTTGTGTTAGTGTTGAAAAACCACTTTTCGCACTTGTGTTAGTGTTGAAAAACCACTTTTCGCACTTGTTTTGGTGCAGGAAACCACTTTTGCACTTGTATTAGTGTGGAAAAAACACTTTTTGCACTTGTGATAGTGTTGAAAACCCACTTTTCGCACTTGTGTTAGTGTTGAAAAACCACTTTTCGCACTTGTGTTGGTGCAGGAAACCACTTTTGCACTTGTATTAGTGTGGAAAAAACACTTTTTGCACTTGTGATAGTGTTGAAAACCCACTTTTCGCACTTGTGTTAGTGTTGAAAAACCACTTTTCGCACTTGTGTTAGTGTTGAAAAACCACTTTTCGCACTTGTATTAGTGTGGAAAAACCATTTTTCGCACTTGTGTTGGTGTTGAAAAACCACTTTTCACACTTGTGTTAGTGTTGAAAAACCACTTTTCGCATTTGTGTTAGTGTTGAAAAACCACTTTTCGCACTTGTGTTGGTGCAGGAAACCACTTTTGCACTTGTATTAGTGTGGAAAAACCACTTTTCGCACTTGTGTTAGTGTTGAAAAACCTCTTTTCGCACTTGTGTTAGTGTTGAAAAACCACTTTTCGCACTTGTGTTGGTGCAGGAAACCACTTTTGCACTTGTATTAGTGTGGAAAAAACACTTTTTGCACTTGTGATAGTGTTGAAAAACCACTTTTCGCACTTGTGTTAGTGTTGAAAAACCACTTTTCGCACTTGTGTTGGTGCAGGAAACCACTTTTGCACTTGTATTAGTGTGGAAAAAACACTTTTTGCACTTGTGATAGTGTTGAAAAACCACTTTTCGCACTTGTGTTAGTGTTGAAAAACCACTTTTCGCACTTGTGTTGGTGCAGGAAACCACTTTTGCACTTGCATTAGTGTGGAAAAACCACTTTTCGCACTTGTGTTAGTGTTGAAAAACCACTTTTCGCACTTGTGTTGGTGCAGGAAACCACTTTTGCACTTGTATTAGTGTGGAAAAACCACTTTTCGCACTTGTGTTAGTGTTGAAAAACCACTTTTCGCACTTGTGTTAGTGTTGAAAAACCACTTTTTGCACTTATGTTGGTGCAGGAAACCACTTTTGCACTTGTATTAGTGTGGAAAAAACACTTTTTGCACTTGTGATAGTGTTGAAAAACCACTTTTCGCACTTGTTTTGGTGCAGGAAACCACTTTTGCACTTGTATTAGTGTGGAAAAAACACTTTTTGCACTTGTGATAGTGTTGAAAAACCACTTTTTGCACTTGTGTTAGTGTTGAAAAACCACTTTTCGCACTTGTGTTAGTGTTGAAAAACCACTTTTCGCACTTGTGTTAGTGTGGAAAAACCATTTTTCGCACTTGTGTTAGTGTTGAAAAACCACTTTTCGCACCTGTGTTAGTGTTGAAAAACCATTTTTCGCACTTGTGTTAGTGTTGAAAAACCACTTTTCGCACTTGTGTTGGTGCAGGAAACCACTTTTGCACTTGTATTAGTGTGGAAAAAACACTTTTTGCACTTGTGATAGTGTTGAAAAACCACTTTTCGCACTTGTGTTGGTGCATGAAACCACTTTTGCACTTGTATTAGTGTGGAATAACCACTTTTCGCACTTGTGTTAGTGTTGAAAACCACTTTTTGCACTTGTGTTAGTGTTGAAAAACCACTTTTCGCACTTGTGTTGGTGCAGGAAACCACTTTTGCACTTGTATTAGTGTGGAAATAACACTTTTCGCACTTGTGTTAGTGTTGAAAAACCACTTTTCGCACTTGTGTTGGTGCAGGAAACCACTTTTGCACTTGTATTAGTGTGGAAAAAACACTTTTTGCACTTGTGATAGTGTTGAAAAACCACTTTTCGCACTTGTGTTAGTGTTGAAAAACCACTTTTTGCACTTGTGTTAGTGTTGAAAAACCACTTTTCGCACTTATATTAGTTTGGAAAAACCACTTTTCGCACTTGTGTTAGTGTTGAAAAACCACTTTTCGCACTTGTGTTAGTGTTGAAAAACCACTTTTCGCACTTGTGTTCGTGTTGAAAAACCACTTTTCGCACTTGTGTTGGTGCAGGAAACCACTTTTGCACTTGTATTAGTGTGGAAAAAACACTTTTTGCACTTATGATAGTGTTGAAAAACCACTTTTCGCACTTGTGTTAGTGTTGAAAAACCACTTTTCGCACTTGTGTTGGTGCAGGAAACCACTTTTGCACTTGTATTAGTGTGGAAAAACCACTTTTCGCACTTGTGTTAGTGTTGAAAACCACTTTTCGCACTTGTGTTAGTGTTGTAAAACCACTTTTTGCACTTGTGTTGGTGCAGGAAACCACTTTTGCACTTGTATTAGTGTGGAAAAAACACTTTTTGCACTTGTGATAGTGTTGAAAAACCACTTTTCGCACTTGTGTTAGTGTTGAAAAACCACTTTTCACACTTGTGTTGGTGCAGGAAACCACTTTTGCACTTGTATTAGTGTGGAAAAAACACTTTTTGCACTTGTGATAGTGTTGAAAAACCACTTTTCGCACTTGTGTTAGTGTTGAAAAACCACTTTTCGCACTTGTGTTGGTGCAGGAAACCACTTTTGCACTTGTATTAGTGTGGAAAAACCATTTTTCGCACTTGTGTTAGTGTGGAAAAACCACTTTTCGCACTTGTGTTAGTGTTGAAAAACCACTTTTCGCACTTGTGTTAGTGTTGAAAAACCACTTTTCGCATTTGTGTTAGTGTTGAAAAACCACTTTTCGCACTTGTGTTGGTGCAGGAAACCACTTTTGCACTTGTATTAGTGTGGAAAAACCACTTTTCGCACTTGTGTTAGTGTTGAAAAACCTCTTTTCGCACTTGTGTTAGTGTTGAAAAACCACTTTTCGCACTTGTGTTGGTGCAGGAAACCACTTTTGCACTTGTATTAGTGTGGAAAAAACACTTTTTGCACTTGTGATAGTGTTGAAAAACCACTTTTCGCACTTGTGTTAGTGTTGAAAAACCACTTTTCGCACTTGTGTTGGTGCAGGAAACCACTTTTGCACTTGTATTAGTGTGGAAAAAACACTTTTTGCACTTGTGATAGTGTTGAAAAACCACTTTTCGCACTTGTGTTAGTGTTGAAAAACCACTTTTCGCACTTGTTTTGGTGCAGGAAACCACTTTTGCACTTGCATTAGTGTGGAAAAACCACTTTTCGCACTTGTGTTAGTGTTGAAAAAACACTTTTCGCACTTGTGTTGGTGCAGGAAACCACTTTTGCACTTGTATTAGTGTGGAAAAACCACTTTTCGCACTTGTGTTAGTGTTGAAAAACCACTTTTCGCACTTGTGTTAGTGTTGAAAAACCACTTTTTGCACTTATGTTGGTGCAGGAAACCACTTTTGCACTTGTATTAGTGTGGAAAAAACACTTTTTGCACTTGTGATAGTGCTGAAAAACCACTTTTCGCACTTGTGTTAGTGTTGAAAAACCACTTTTCGCACTTGTGTTGGTGCAGGAAACCACTTTTGCACTTGTATTAGTGTGGAAAAACCACTTTTCACACTTGTGTTGGTGCAGGAAACCACTTTTGCCCTTGCATTAGTGTGGAAAAACCACTTATCGCACTTGTGTTAGTGTTGAAAAACCACTTTTCGCACTTGTGTTGGTGCAGGAAACCACTTTTGCACTTGTATTAGTGTGGAAAAAACACTTTTTGCACTTGTGATAGTGTTGAAAAACCACTTTTCGCACTTGTGTTAGTGTTGAAAAACCACTTTTCGCACTTGTGTTAGTGTTGAAAAACCACTTTTCGCACTTGTATTAGTGTGGAAAAACCATTTTTCGCACTTGTGTTAGTGTTGAAAAACCACTTTTCGCACTTGTGTTAGTGTTGAAAAACCACTTTTCGCACTTGTTTTGGTGCAGGAAACCACTTTTGCACTTGTATTAGTGTGGAAAAAACACTTTTTGCACTTGTGATAGTGTTGAAAACCCACTTTTCGCACTTGTGTTAGTGTTGAAAAACCACTTTTCGCACTTGTGTTGGTGCAGGAAACCACTTTTGCACTTGTATTAGTGTGGAAAAAACACTTTTTGCACTTGTGATAGTGTTGAAAACCCACTTTTCGCACTTGTGTTAGTGTTGAAAAACCACTTTTCGCACTTGTGTTAGTGTTGAAAAACCACTTTTCGCACTTGTATTAGTGTGGAAAAACCATTTTTCGCACTTGTGTTGGTGTTGAAAAACCACTTTTCACACTTGTGTTAGTGTTGAAAAACCACTTTTCGCATTTGTGTTAGTGTTGAAAAACCACTTTTCGCACTTGTGTTGGTGCAGGAAACCACTTTTGCACTTGTATTAGTGTGGAAAAACCACTTTTCGCACTTGTGTTAGTGTTGAAAAACCTCTTTTCGCACTTGTGTTAGTGTTGAAAAACCACTTTTCGCACTTGTGTTGGTGCAGGAAACCACTTTTGCACTTGTATTAGTGTGGAAAAAACACTTTTTGCACTTGTGATAGTGTTGAAAAACCACTTTTCGCACTTGTGTTAGTGTTGAAAAACCACTTTTCGCACTTGTGTTGGTGCAGGAAACCACTTTTGCACTTGTATTAGTGTGGAAAAAACACTTTTTGCACTTGTGATAGTGTTGAAAAACCACTTTTCGCACTTGTGTTAGTGTTGAAAAACCACTTTTCGCACTTGTGTTGGTGCAGGAAACCACTTTTGCACTTGCATTAGTGTGGAAAAACCACTTTTCGCACTTGTGTTAGTGTTGAAAAACCACTTTTCGCACTTGTGTTGGTGCAGGAAACCACTTTTGCACTTGTATTAGTGTGGAAAAACCACTTTTCGCACTTGTGTTAGTGTTGAAAAACCACTTTTCGCACTTGTGTTAGTGTTGAAAAACCACTTTTTGCACTTATGTTGGTGCAGGAAACCACTTTTGCACTTGTATTAGTGTGGAAAAAACACTTTTTGCACTTGTGATAGTGCTGAAAAACCACTTTTCGCACTTGTGTTAGTGTTGAAAAACCACTTTTCGCACTTGTGTTGGTGCAGGAAACCACTTTTGCACTTGTATTAGTGTGGAAAAACCACTTTTCGCACTTGTGTTAGTGTTGAAAAACCACTTTTCGCACTTGTGTTAGTGTTGAAAAACCACTTTTCGCACTTGTGTTAGTGTTGAAAAACCACTTTTCGCACTTGTGTTAGTGTTGAAAAACCACTTTTCACACAAGTGTTAGTGTTGAAAAACCACTTTTCGCACTGTTGAAAAACCACTTTTCGCACTTGTATTGGTGTGGAAAAACCACTTTTCGCACTTGTGTTAGTGTTGAAAAACCACTTTTCGCACTTGTGTTAGTGTTGAAAAACCACTTTTCGCACTTGTGTTAGTGTTGAAAAACCACTTTTCGCACTTGTGTTGGTGCAGGAAACCACTTTTGCACTTGTATTAGTGTGGAAAAAACACTTTTTGCACTTGTGATAGTGTTGAAAAACCACTTTTCGCACTTGTGTTAGTGTTGAAAAACCACTTTTCGCACTTGCGTTAGTGTTGAAAAACCACTTTTCGCACTTGTGTTGGTGCAGGAAACCACTTTTGCACTTGTATTAGTGTGGAAAAAACACTTTTCACACTTGTGTTAGTGTTGAAAAACCACTTTTCGCACTTGTGTTAGTATTGAAAAACCACTTTTCGCACTTGTGTTGGTGCAGGAAACCACTTTTGCACTTGTATTAGTGTGGAAAAAACACTTTTTGCACTTGTGATAGTGTTGAAAAACCACTTTTCGCACTTGTGTTAGTGTTGAAAAACCACTTTTCGCACTTGTGTTGGTGCAGGAAACCACTTTTGCACTTGTATTAGTGTGGAAAAACCACTTTTCGCACTTGTGTTAGTGTTGAAAAACCACTTTTCGCACTTGTGTTAGTGTTGAAAAACCACTTTTCGCACTTGTGTTGGTGCAGGAAACCACTTTTGCACTTGTATTAGTGTGGAAAAAACACTTTTCGCACTTGTGTTAGTGTTGAAAAACCACTTTTCGCACTTGTGTTAGTGTTGAAAAACCACTTTTCGCACTTGTGTTGGTGCAGGAAACCACTTTTGCACTTGTATTAGTGTGGAAAAAACACTTTTTGCACTTGTGATAGTGTTGAAAAACAACTTTTCGCACTTGTGTTAGTGTTGAAAAACCACTTTTCGCACTTGTTTTGGTGCAGGAAACCACTTTTGCACTTGTATTAGTGTGGAAAAAACACTTTTTGCACTTGTGATAGTGTTGAAAAACCACTTTTTGCACTTGTGTTAGTGTTGAAAAACCACTTTTCGCACTTGTGTTAGTGTTGAAAAACCACTTTTCGCACTTGTGTTAGTGTGGAAAAACCATTTTTCGCACTTGTGTTAGTGTTGAAAAACCACTTTTCGCACCTGTGTTAGTGTTGAAAAACCATTTTTCGCACTTGTGTTAGTGTTGAAAAACCACTTTTCGCACTTGTGTTGGTGCAGGAAACCACTTTTGCACTTGTATTAGTGTGGAAAAAACACTTTTTGCACTTGTGATAGTGTTGAAAAACCACTTTTCGCACTTGTGTTGGTGCATGAAACCACTTTTGCACTTGTATTAGTGTGGAATAACCACTTTTCGCACTTGTGTTAGTGTTGAAAACCACTTTTTGCACTTGTGTTAGTGTTGAAAAACCACTTTTCGCACTTGTGTTGGTGCAGGAAACCACTTTTGCACTTGTATTAGTGTGGAAATAACACTTTTCGCACTTGTGTTAGTGTTGAAAAACCACTTTTCGCACTTGTGTTGGTGCAGGAAACCACTTTTGCACTTGTATTAGTGTGGAAAAAACACTTTTTGCACTTGTGATAGTGTTGAAAAACCACTTTTCGCACTTGTGTTAGTGTTGAAAAACCACTTTTTGCACTTGTGTTAGTGTTGAAAAACCACTTTTCGCACTTATATTAGTTTGGAAAAACCACTTTTCGCACTTGTGTTAGTGTTGAAAAACCACTTTTCGCACTTGTGTTAGTGTTGAAAAACCACTTTTCGCACTTGTGTTCGTGTTGAAAAACCACTTTTCGCACTTGTGTTGGTGCAGGAAACCACTTTTGCACTTGTATTAGTGTGGAAAAAACACTTTTTGCACTTATGATAGTGTTGAAAAACCACTTTTCGCACTTGTGTTAGTGTTGAAAAACCACTTTTCGCACTTGTGTTGGTGCAGGAAACCACTTTTGCACTTGTATTAGTGTGGAAAAACCACTTTTCGCACTTGTGTTAGTGTTGAAAAACCACTTTTCGCACTTGTGTTAGTGTTGTAAAACCACTTTTTGCACTTGTGTTGGTGCAGGAAACCACTTTTGCACTTGTATTAGTGTGGAAAAAACACTTTTTGCACTTGTGATAGTGTTGAAAAACCACTTTTCGCACTTGTGTTAGTGTTGAAAAACCACTTTTCACACTTGTGTTGGTGCAGGAAACCACTTTTGCACTTGTATTAGTGTGGAAAAAACACTTTTTGCACTTGTGATAGTGTTGAAAAACCACTTTTCGCACTTGTGTTAGTGTTGAAAAACCACTTTTCGCACTTGTGTTAGTGTTGAAAAACCACTTTTCGCACTTGTGTTGGTGCAGGAAACCACTTTTGCACTAGTATTAGTGTGGAAAAAACACTTTTCGCACTTGTGTTAGTGTTGAAAAACCACTTTTCGCACTTGTGTTAGTGTTGAAAAACCACTTTTCGCACTTGTGTTTGTGCAGGAAACCACTTTTGCACTTGTATTAGTGTGGAAAAAACACTTTTTGCACTTGTGATAGTGTTGAAAAACCACTTTTCGCACTTGTGTTAGTGTTGAAAAACCACTTTTCGCACTTGTGTTGGTGCAGGAAACCACTTTTGCACTTGTATTCGTGTGGAAAAAACACTTTTTGCACTTGTGATAGTGTTGAAAAACCACTTTTCGCACTTGTGTTGGTGCAGGAAACCACTTTTGCACTTGCATTAGTGTGGAAAAACCACTTTTCGCACTTGTGTTAGTGTTGAAAAACCACTTTTCGCACTTGTGTTGGTGCAGGAAACCACTTTTGCACTTGTATTAGTGTGGAAAAACCACTTTTCGCACTTGTGTTAGTGTTGAAAAACCACTTTTCGCACTTGTGTTAGTGTTGAAAAACCACTTTTTGCACTTATGTTGGTGCAGGAAACCACTTTTGCACTTGTATTAGTGTGGAAAAAACACTTTTTGCACTTGTGATAGTGTTGAAAAACCACTTTTCGCACTTGTGTTAGTGTTGAAAAACCACTTTTCGCACTTGTGTTGGTGCAGGAAACCACTTTTGCACTTGTATTAGTGTGGAAAAACCACTTTTCGCACTTGTGTTAGTGTTGAAAAACCACTTTTCGCACTTGTGTTAGTGTTGAAAAACCACTTTTCGCACTTGTGTTAGTGTTGAAAAACCACTTTTCGCACTTGTGTTAGTGTTGAAAAACCACTTTTCACACAAGTGTTAGTGTTGAAAAACCACTTTTCGCACTGTTGAAAAACCACTTTTCGCACTTGTGTTAGTGTTGAAAAACCACTTTTCGCACTTGTGTTGGTGCAGGAAACCACTTTTGCACTTGTATTAGTGTGGAAAAAAACACTTTTCGCACTTGTGTTAGTGTTGAAAAACCACTTTTCGCACTTGTGTTAGTCTTGAAAAACCACTTTTCGCACTTGTGTTGGTGCAGGAACCACTTTTGCACTTGTATTAGTGTGGAAAAAACACTTTTTGCACTTGTGATAGTGTTGAAAAACCACTTTTCGCACTTGTGTTAGTGTTGAAAAACCACTTTTCGCACTTGTGTTGGTGCAGGAAACCACTTTTGCACTTGTATTAGTGTGGAAAAACCACTTTTCGCACTTGTGTTAGTGTTGAAAAACCACTTTTCGCACTTGTGTTAGTGTTGAAAAACCACTTTTCGCACTTGTGTTGGTGCAGGAAACCACTTTTGCACTTGTATTAGTGTGGAAAAAACACTTTTCGCACTTGTGTTAGTGTTGAAAAACCACTTTTCGCACTTGTGTTAGTGTTGAAAAACCATTTTTCGCACTTGTGTTGGTGCAGGAAACCACTTTTGCACTTGTATTAGTGTGGAAAAAAACACTTTTTGCACTTGTGATAGTGTTGAAAAACCACTTTTTGCACTTGTGTTAGTGTTGAAAAACCACTTTTCGCACTTGTTTTGGTGCAGGAAACCACTTTTGCACTTGTATTAGTGTGGAAAAAACACTTTTTGCACTTGTGATAGTGTTGAAAAACCACTTTTTGCACTTGTGTTAGTGTTGAAAAACCACTTTTCGCACTTGTGTTAGTGTTGAAAAACCACTTTTCGCACTTGTATTAGTGTGGAAAAACCATTTTTCGCACTTGTGTTAGTGTTGAAAAACCACTTTTCGCACCTGTGTTAGTGTTGAAAAACCATTTTTCGCACTTGTGTTAGTGTTGAAAAACCACTTTTCGCACTTGTGTTGGTGCAGGAAACCACTTTTGCACTTGTATTAGTGTGGAAAAAACACTTTTCGCACTTGTGTTAGTGTTGAAAAACCACTTTTCGCACTTGTGTTAGTGTTGAAAAACCACTTTTCGCACTTGTGTTGGTGCAGGAAACCACTTTTGCACTTGTATTAGTGTGGAAAAAACACTTTTCGCACTTGTGTTAGTGTTGAAAAACCACTTTTCGCACTTGTGTTAGTGTTGAAAAACCACTTTTCGCACTTGTGTTGGTGCAGGAAACCACTTTTGCACTTGTATTAGTGTGGAAAAAACACTTTTTGCACTTGTGATAGTGTTGAAAAACCACTTTTCGCACTTGTGTTAGTGTTGAAAAACCACTTTTCGCACTTGTTTTGGTGCAGGAAACCACTTTTGCACTTGTATTAGTGTGGAAAAAACACTTTTTGCACTTGTGATAGTGTTGAAAAACCACTTTTTGCACTTGTGTTAGTGTTGAAAAACCACTTTCCGCACTTGTGTTAGTGTTGAAAAACCACTTTTCGCACAAGTATTAGTGTGGAAAAACCATTTTTCGCACTTGTGTTAGTGTTGAAAAACCACTTTTCGCACCTGTGTTAGTGTTGAAAAACCATTTTTCGCACTTGTGTTAGTGTTGAAAAACCACATTTCGCACTTGTGTTGGTGCAGGAAACCACTTTTGCACTTGTATTAGTGTGGAAAAAACACTTTTTGCACTTGTGATAGTGTTGAAAAACCACTTTTCGCACTTGTGTTGGTGCATGAAACCACTTTTGCACTTGTATTAGTGTGGAATAACCACTTTTCGCACTTGTGTTAGTGTTGAAAAACCACTTTTTGCACTTGTGTTAGTGTTGAAAAACCACTTTTCGCACTTGTGTTGGTGCAGGAAACCACTTTTGCACTTGTATTAGTGTTGAAAAACCACTTTTCGCACTTGTGTTAGTGTTGAAAAACCACTTTTCGCACTTATATTAGTTTGGAAAAACCACTTTTCGCACTTGTGTTAGTGTTGAAAAACCACTTTTCGCACTTGTGTTAGTGTTGAAAAACCACTTTTCACACTTGTGTTGGTGCAGGAAACCACTTTTGCACTTGTATTAGTGTGGAAAAAACACTTTTTGCACTTATGATAGTGTTGAAAAACCACTTTTCGCACTTGTGTTAGTGTTGAAAAACCACTTTTCGCACTTGTGTTGGTGCAGGAAACCACTTTTGCACTTGTATTAGTGTGGAAAAACCACTTTTCGCACTTGTGTTAGTGTTGAAAAACCACTTTTCGCACTTGTGTTAGTGTTGTAAAACCACTTTTTGCACTTGTGTTGGTGCAGGAAACCACTTTTGCACTTGTATTAGTGTGGAAAAAACACTTTTTGCACTTGTGATAGTGTTGAAAAACCACTTTTCGCACTTGTGTTAGTGTTGAAAAACCACTTTTCACACTTGTGTTGGTGCAGGAAACCACTTTTGCACTTGTATTAGTGTGGAAAAAACACTTTTTGCACTTGTGATAGTGTTGAAAAACCACTTTTCGCACTTGTGTTAGTGTTGAAAAACCACTTTTCGCACTTGTGTTAGTGTTGAAAAACCACTTTTCGCACTTGTGTTGGTGCAGGAAACCACTTTTGCACTAGTATTAGTGTGGAAAAAACACTTTTCGCACTTGTGTTAGTGTTGAAAAACCACTTTTCGCACTTGTGTTAGTGTTGAAAAACCACTTTTCGCACTTGTGTTTGTGCAGGAAACCACTTTTGCACTTGTATTAGTGTGGAAAAAACACTTTTTGCACTTGTGATAGTGTTGAAAAACCACTTTTCGCACTTGTGTTGGTGCAGGAAACCACTTTTGCACTTGTATTAGTGTGGAAAAAACACTTTTTGCACTTGTGATAGTGTTGAAAAACCACTTTTCGCACTTGTGTTAGTGTTGAAAAACCACTTTTCGCACTTGTGTTGGTGCAGGAAACCACTTTTGCACTTGTATTAGTGTTGAAAAACCACTTTTCACACTGTTGAAAAACCACTTTTCGCACTTGTATTAGTGTGGAAAAACCACTTTTCGCACTTGTGTTAGTGTTGAAAAACCACTTTTCGCACTTGTGTTAGTGTTGAAAAACCACTTTTCGCACTTGTGTTAGTGTTGAAAAACCACTTTTCGCACTTGTGTTGGTGCAGGAAACCACTTTTGCACTTGTATTAGTGTGGAAAAAACACTTTTTGCACTTGTGATAGTGTTGAAAAACCACTTTTCGCACTTGTGTTAGTGTTGAAAAACCACTTTTCGCACTTGCGTTAGTGTTGAAAAACCACTTTTCGCACTTGTGTTGGTGCAGGAAACCACTTTTGCACTTGTATTAGTGTGGAAAAAACACTTTTCGCACTTGTGTTAGTGTTGAAAAACCACTTTTCGCACTTGTGTTAGTATTGAAAAACCACTTTTCGCACTTGTGTTGGTGCAGGAAACCACTTTTGCACTTGTATTAGTGTGGAAAAAACACTTTTTGCACTTGTGATAGTGTTGAAAAACCACTTTTCGCACTTGTGTTGGTGCAGGAAACCACTTTTGCACTTGTATTAGTGTGGAAAAACCACTTTTCGCACTTGTGTTAGTGTTGAAAAACCACTTTTCGCATTTGTGTTAGTGTTGAAAAACCACTTTTCGCACTTGTGTTGGTGCAGGAAACCACTTTTGCACTTGTATTAGTGTGGAAAAAACACTTTTCGCACTTGTGTTAGTGTTGAAAAACCACTTTTCGCACTTGTGTTAGTGTTGAAAAACCACTTTTCGCACTTGTGTTGGTGCAGGAAACCACTTTTGCACTTGTATTAGTGTGGAAAAAACACTTTTTGCACTTGTAATAGTGTTGAAAAACCACTTTTCGCACTTGTGTTAGTGTTGAAAAACCACTTTTCGCACTTGTTTTGGTGCAGGAAACCACTTTTGCACTTGTATTAGTGTGGAAAAAACACTTTTTGCACTTGTGATAGTGTTGAAAAACCACTTTTTGCACTTGTGTTAGTGTTGAAAAACCACTTTTCGCACTTGTGTTAGTGTTGAAAAACCACTTTTCGCACTTGTATTAGTGTGGAAAAACCATTTTTCGCACTTGTGTTAGTGTTGAAAAACCACTTTTCGCACCTGTGTTAGTGTTGAAAAACCATTTTTCGCACTTGTGTTAGTGTTGAAAAACCACTTTTCGCACTTGTGTTGGTGCAGGAAACCACTTTTGCACTTGTATTAGTGTGGAAAAAACACTTTTTGCACTTGTGATAGTGTTGAAAAACCACTTTTCGCACTTGTGTTGGTGCATGAAACCACTTTTGCACTTGTATTAGTGGGAAATAACCACTTTTCGCACTTGTGTTAGTGTTGAAAAACCACTTTTTGCACTTGTGTTAGTGTTGAAAAACCACTTTTCGCACTTGTGTTGGTGCAGGAAACCACTTTTGCACTTGTATTAGTGTGGAAATAACACTTTTCGCACTTGTGTTAGTGTTGAAAAACCACTTTTCGCACTTGTGTTGGTGCAGGAAACCACTTTTGCACTTGTATTAGTGTGGAAAAAACACTTTTTGCACTTGTGATAGTGTTGAAAAACCACTTTTCGCACTTGTGTTAGTGTTGAAAAACCACTTTTTGCACTTGTGTTAGTGTTGAAAAACCACTTTTCGCACTTATATTAGTTTGGAAAAACCACTTTTCGCACTTGTGTTAGTGTTGAAAAACCACTTTTCGCACTTGTGTTAGTGTTGAAAAACCACTTTTCGCACTTGTGTTAGTGTTGAAAAACCACTTTTCGCACTTGTGTTGGTGCAGGAAACCACTTTTGCACTTGTATTAGTGTGGAAAAAACACTTTTTGCACTTATGATAGTGTTGAAAAACCACTTTTCGCACTTGTGTTAGTGTTGAAAAACCACTTTTCGCACTTGTGTTGGTGCAGGAAACCACTTTTGCACTTGTATTAGTGTGGAAAAACCACTTTTCGCACTTGTGTTAGTGTTGAAAAACCACTTTTCGCACTTGTGTTAGTGTTGTAAAACCACTTTTTGCACTTGTGTTGGTGCAGGAAACCACTTTTGCACTTGTATTAGTGTGGAAAAAACACTTTTTGCACTTGTGATAGTGTTGAAAAACCACTTTTCGCACTTGTGTTAGTGTTGAAAAACCACTTTTCACACTTGTGTTGGTGCAGGAAACCACTTTTGCACTTGTATTAGTGTGGAAAAAACACTTTTTGCACTTGTGATAGTGTGGAAAACCACTTTTCGCATTTGTGTTAGTGTTGAAAAACCACTTTTCGCACTTGTGTTGGTGCAGGAAACCACTTTTGCACTTGTATTAGTGTGGAAAAAACACTTTTTGCACTTGTGATAGTGTTGAAAACCCACCTTTCGCACTTGTGTTAGTGTTGAAAAACCACTTTTCGCACTTGTGTTGGTGCAGGAAACCACTTTTGCACTTGTATTAGTGTGGAAAAACCACTTTTCGCACTTGTGTTAGTGTTGAAAAACCACTTTTCGCACTTGTGTTAGTGTGGAAAAACCACTTTTCGCACTTGTGTTAATGTTGAAAAACCACTTTTCGCACTTGTGTTAGTGTTGAAAAACCACTTTTCGCACTTGTGTTGGTGCAGGAAACCACTTTTGCACTTGTATTAGTGTGGAAAAAACACTTTTCGTACTTGTGTTAGTGTTGAAAAACCACTTTTCGCACTTGTGTTGGTGCAGGAAACCACTTTTGCACTTGTATTAGTGTGGAAAAACCACTTTTCGCACTTGTGTTAGTGTTGAAAAACCACTTTTCGCACTTGTGTTAGTGTTGAAAAACCACTTTTCGCACTTGTGTTTGTGCAGGAAACCACTTTTGCACTTGTATTAGTGTGGAAAAAACACTTTTTGCACTTGTGGTAGTGTTGAAAAACCACTTTTCGCACTTGTGTTGGTGCATGAAACCACTTTTGCACTTGTATTAGTGTGGAATAACCACTTTTCGCACTTGTGTTAGTGTTGAAAAACCACTTTTTGCACTTGTGTTAGTGTTGAAAAACCACTTTTCGCACTTGTGTTGGTGCAGGAAACCACTTTTGCACTTGTATTAGTGTTGAAAAACCACTTTTCGCACTTGTGTTAGTGTTGAAAAACCACTTTTCGCACTTATATTAGTTTGGAAAAACCACTTTTCGCACTTGTGTTAGTGTTGAAAAACCACTTTTCGCACTTGTGTTAGTGTTGAAAAACCACTTTTCGCACTTGTGTTGGTGCAGGAAACCACTTTTGCACTTGTATTAGTGTGGAAAAAACACTTTTTGCACTTGTGATAGTGTTGAAAAACCACTTTTCGCACTTGTGTTAGTGTTGAAAAACCACTTTTCGCACTTGCGTTAGTGTTGAAAAACCACTTTTCGCACTTGTGTTGGTGCAGGAAACCACTTTTGCACTTGTATTAGTGTGGAAAAAACACTTTTCGCACTTGTGTTAGTGTTGAAAAACCACTTTTCGCACTTGTGTTAGTATTGAAAAACCACTTTTCGCACTTGTGTTGGTGCAGGAAACCACTTTTGCACTTGTATTAGTGTGGAAAAAACACTTTTTGCACTTGTGATAGTGTTGAAAAACCACTTTTCGCACTTGTGTTGGTGCAGGAAACCACTTTTGCACTTGTATTAGTGTGGAAAAACCACTTTTCGCACTTGTGTTAGTGTTGAAAAACCACTTTTCGCATTTGTGTTAGTGTTGAAAAACCACTTTTCGCACTTGTGTTGGTGCAGGAAACCACTTTTGCACTTGTATTAGTGTGGAAAAAACACTTTTCGCACTTGTGTTAGTGTTGAAAAACCACTTTTCGCACTTGTGTTAGTGTTGAAAAACCACTTTTCGCACTTGTGTTGGTGCAGGAAACCACTTTTGCACTTGTATTAGTGTGGAAAAAACACTTTTTGCACTTGTAATAGTGTTGAAAAACCACTTTTCGCACTTGTGTTAGTGTTGAAAAACCACTTTTCGCACTTGTTTTGGTGCAGGAAACCACTTTTGCACTTGTATTAGTGTGGAAAAAAACACTTTTTGCACTTGTGATAGTGTTGAAAAACCACTTTTTGCACTTGTGTTAGTGTTGAAAAACCACTTTTCGCACTTGTGTTAGTGTTGAAAAACCACTTTTCGCACTTGTATTAGTGTGGAAAAACCATTTTTTGCACTTGTGTTAGTGTTGAAAAACCACTTTTCGCACCTGTGTTAGTGTTGAAAAACCATTTTTCGCACTTGTGTTAGTGTTGAAAAACCACTTTTCGCACTTGTGTTGGTGCAGGAAACCACTTTTGCACTTGTATTAGTGTGGAAAAAACACTTTTTGCACTTGTGATAGTGTTGAAAAACCACTTTTCGCACTTGTGTTGGTGCATGAAACCACTTTTGCACTTGTATTAGTGGGAAATAACCACTTTTCGCACTTGTGTTAGTGTTGAAAAACCACTTTTTGCACTTGTGTTAGTGTTGAAAAACCACTTTTCGCACTTGTGTTGGTGCAGGAAACCACTTTTGCACTTGTATTAGTGTGGAAATAACACTTTTCGCACTTGTGTTAGTGTTGAAAAACCACTTTTCGCACTTGTGTTGGTGCAGGAAACCACTTTTGCACTTGTATTAGTGTGGAAAAAACACTTTTTGCACTTGTGATAGTGTTGAAAAACCACTTTTCGCACTTGTGTTAGTGTTGAAAAACCACTTTTTGCACTTGTGTTAGTGTTGAAAAACCACTTTTCGCACTTATATTAGTTTGGAAAAACCACTTTTCGCACTTGTGTTAGTGTTGAAAAACCACTTTTCGCACTTGTGTTAGTGTTGAAAAACCACTTTTCGCACTTGTGTTAGTGTTGAAAAACCACTTTTCGCACTTGTGTTGGTGCAGGAAACCACTTTTGCACTTGTATTAGTGTGGAAAAAACACTTTTTGCACTTATGATAGTGTTGAAAAACCACTTTTCGCACTTGTGTTAGTGTTGAAAAACCACTTTTCGCACTTGTGTTGGTGCAGGAAACCACTTTTGCACTTGTATTAGTGTGGAAAAACCACTTTTCGCACTTGTGTTAGTGTTGAAAAACCACTTTTCGCACTTGTGTTAGTGTTGTAAAACCACTTTTTGCACTTGTGTTGGTGCAGGAAACCACTTTTGCACTTGTATTAGTGTGGAAAAAACACTTTTTGCACTTGTGATAGTGTTGAAAAACCACTTTTCGCACTTGTGTTAGTGTTGAAAAACCACTTTTCACACTTGTGTTGGTGCAGGAAACCACTTTTGCACTTGTATTAGTGTGGAAAAAACACTTTTTGCACTTGTGATAGTGTGGAAAACCACTTTTCGCATTTGTGTTAGTGTTGAAAAACCACTTTTCGCACTTGTGTTGGTGCAGGAAACCACTTTTGCACTTGTATTAGTGTGGAAAAAACACTTTTTGCACTTGTGATAGTGTTGAAAACCCACCTTTCGCACTTGTGTTAGTGTTGAAAAACCACTTTTCGCACTTGTGTTGGTGCAGGAAACCACTTTTGCACTTGTATTAGTGTGGAAAAACCACTTTTCGCACTTGTGTTAGTGTTGAAAAACCACTTTTCGCACTTGTGTTAGTGTGGAAAAACCACTTTTCGCACTTGTGTTAATGTTGAAAAACCACTTTTCGCACTTGTGTTAGTGTTGAAAAACCACTTTTCGCACTTGTGTTGGTGCAGGAAACCACTTTTGCACTTGTATTAGTGTGGAAAAAACACTTTTCGTACTTGTGTTAGTGTTGAAAAACCACTTTTCGCACTTGTGTTGGTGCAGGAAACCACTTTTGCACTTGTATTAGTGTGGAAAAACCACTTTTCGCACTTGTGTTAGTGTTGAAAAACCACTTTTCGCACTTGTGTTAGTGTTGAAAAACCACTTTTCGCACTTGTGTTTGTGCAGGAAACCACTTTTGCACTTGTATTAGTGTGGAAAAAACACTTTTTGCACTTGTGGTAGTGTTGAAAAACCACTTTTCGCACTTGTGTTGGTGCATGAAACCACTTTTGCACTTGTATTAGTGTGGAATAACCACTTTTCGCACTTGTGTTAGTGTTGAAAAACCACTTTTTGCACTTGTGTTAGTGTTGAAAAACCACTTTTCGCACTTGTGTTGGTGCAGGAAACCACTTTTGCACTTGTATTAGTGTTGAAAAACCACTTTTCGCACTTGTGTTAGTGTTGAAAAACCACTTTTCGCACTTATATTAGTTTGGAAAAACCACTTTTCGCACTTGTGTTAGTGTTGAAAAACCACTTTTCGCACTTGTGTTAGTGTTGAAAAACCACTTTTCACACTTGTGTTGGTGCAGGAAACCACTTTTGCACTTGTATTAGTGTGGAAAAAACACTTTTTGCACTTATGATAGTGTTGAAAAACCACTTTTCGCACTTGTGTTAGTGTTGAAAAACCACTTTTCGCACTTGTGTTGGTGCAGGAAACCACTTTTGCACTTGTATTAGTGTGGAAAAACCACTTTTCGCACTTGTGTTAGTGTTGAAAAACCACTTTTCGCACTTGTGTTAGTGTTGTAAAACCACTTTTTGCACTTGTGTTGGTGCAGGAAACCACTTTTGCACTTGTATTAGTGTGGAAAAAACACTTTTTGCACTTGTGATAGTGTTGAAAAACCACTTTTCGCACTTGTGTTAGTGTTGAAAAACCACTTTTCGCACTTGTGTTAGTGTTGAAAAACCACTTTTCGCACTTGTGTTGGTGCAGGAAACCACTTTTTCACTAGTATTAGTGTGGAAAAAATACTTTTCGCACTTGTGTTAGTGTTGAAAAACCACTTTTCGCACTTGTGTTAGTGTTGAAAAACCACTTTTCGCACTTGTGTTTGTGCAGGAAACCACTTTTGCACTTGTATTAGTGTGGAAAAAACACTTTTTGCACTTGTGATAGTGTTGAAAAACCACTTTTCGCACTTGTGTTGGTGCAGGAAACCACTTTTGCACTTGTATTAGTGTGGAAAAAACACTTTTTGCACTTGTGATAGTGTTGAAAAACCACTTTTCGCACTTGTGTTAGTGTTGAAAAACCACTTTTCGCACTTGTGTTGGTGCAGGAAACCACTTTTGCACTTGTATTAGTGTTGAAAAACCACTTTTCACACTGTTGAAAAACCACTTTTCGCACTTGTATTAGTGTGGAAAAACCACTTTTCGCACTTGTGTTAGTGTTGAAAAACCACTTTTCGCACTTGTGTTAGTGTTGAAAAACCACTTTTCGCACTTGTGTTAGTGTTGAAAAACCACTTTTCGCACTTGTGTTGGTGCAGGAAACCACTTTTGCACTTGTATTAGTGTGGAAAAAACACTTTTTGCACTTGTGATAGTGTTGAAAAACCACTTTTCGCACTTGTGTTAGTGTTGAAAAACCACTTTTCGCACTTGCGTTAGTGTTGAAAAACCACTTTTCGCACTTGTGTTGGTGCAGGAAACCACTTTTGCACTTGTATTAGTGTGGAAAAAACACTTTTCGCACTTGTGTTAGTGTTGAAAAACCACTTTTCGCACTTGTGTTAGTATTGAAAAACCACTTTTCGCACTTGTGTTGGTGCAGGAAACCACTTTTGCACTTGTATTAGTGTGGAAAAAACACTTTTTGCACTTGTGATAGTGTTGAAAAACCACTTTTCGCACTTGTGTTGGTGCAGGAAACCACTTTTGCACTTGTATTAGTGTGGAAAAACCACTTTTCGCACTTGTGTTAGTGTTGAAAAACCACTTTTCGCATTTGTGTTAGTGTTGAAAAACCACTTTTCGCACTTGTGTTGGTGCAGGAAACCACTTTTGCACTTGTATTAGTGTGGAAAAAACACTTTTCGCACTTGTGTTAGTGTTGAAAAACCACTTTTCGCACTTGTGTTAGTGTTGAAAAACCACTTTTCGCACTTGTGTTGGTGCAGGAAACCACTTTTGCACTTGTATTAGTGTGGAAAAAACACTTTTTGCACTTGTAATAGTGTTGAAAAACCACTTTTCGCACTTGTGTTAGTGTTGAAAAACCACTTTTCGCACTTGTTTTGGTGCAGGAAACCACTTTTGCACTTGTATTAGTGTGGAAAAAACACTTTTTGCACTTGTGATAGTGTTGAAAAACCACTTTTTGCACTTGTGTTAGTGTTGAAAAACCACTTTTCGCACTTGTGTTAGTGTTGAAAAACCACTTTTCGCACTTGTATTAGTGTGGAAAAACCATTTTTCGCACTTGTGTTAGTGTTGAAAAACCACTTTTCGCACCTGTGTTAGTGTTGAAAAACCATTTTTCGCACTTGTGTTAGTGTTGAAAAACCACTTTTCGCACTTGTGTTGGTGCAGGAAACCACTTTTGCACTTGTATTAGTGTGGAAAAAACACTTTTTGCACTTGTGATAGTGTTGAAAAACCACTTTTCGCACTTGTGTTGGTGCATGAAACCACTTTTGCACTTGTATTAGTGTGGAATAACCACTTTTCGCACTTGTGTTAGTGTTGAAAAACCACTTTTTGCACTTGTGTTAGTGTTGAAAAACCACTTTTCGCACTTGTGTTGGTGCAGGAAACCACTTTTGCACTTGTATTAGTGTGGAAATAACACTTTTCGCACTTGTGTTAGTGTTGAAAAACCACTTTTCGCACTTGTGTTGGTGCAGGAAACCACTTTTGCACTTGTATTAGTGTGGAAAAAACACTTTTTGCACTTGTGATAGTGTTGAAAAACCACTTTTCGCACTTGTGTTAGTGTTGAAAAACCACTTTTTGCACTTGTGTTAGTGTTGAAAAACCACTTTTCGCACTTATATTAGTTTGGAAAAACCACTTTTCGCACTTGTGTTAGTGTTGAAAAACCACTTTTCGCACTTGTGTTAGTGTTGAAAAACCACTTTTCGCACTTGTGTTAGTGTTGAAAAACCACTTTTCGCACTTGTGTTGGTGCAGGAAACCACTTTTGCACTTGTGTTAGTGTGGAAAAAACACTTTTTGCACTTATGATAGTGTTGAAAAACCACTTTTCGCACTTGTGTTAGTGTTGAAAAACCACTTTTCGCACTTGTGTTGGTGCAGGAAACCACTTTTGCACTTGTATTAGTGTGGAAAAACCACTTTTCGCACTTGTGTTAGTGTTGAAAAACCACTTTTCGCACTTGTGTTAGTGTTGTAAAACCACTTTTTGCACTTGTGTTGGTGCAGGAAACCACTTTTGCACTTGTATTAGTGTGGAAAAAACACTTTTTGCACTTGTGATAGTGTTGAAAAACCACTTTTCGCACTTGTGTTAGTGTTGAAAAACCACTTTTCACACTTGTGTTGGTGCAGGAAACCACTTTTGCACTTGTATTAGTGTGGAAAAAACACTTTTTGCACTTGTGATAGTGTGGAAAACCACTTTTCGCATTTGTGTTAGTGTTGAAAAACCACTTTTCGCACTTGTGTTGGTGCAGGAAACCACTTTTGCACTTGTATTAGTGTGGAAAAAACACTTTTTGCACTTGTGATAGTGTTGAAAACCCACTTTTCGCACTTGTGTTAGTGTTGAAAAACCACTTTTCGCACTTGTGTTGGTGCAGGAAACCACTTTTGCACTTGTATTAGTGTGGAAAAACCACTTT
>NW_027617803.1:0-96588 GCF_964187855.1 Myxine glutinosa
GTGCGAAAAGTGGTTTTTCAATGCTATCACAAGTGCAAAAAGTGTTTTTTCCACACTAATACAAGTGCAAAAGTGGTTTCCTGCACCAACACAAGTGCGAACAGTGGTTTTTCAACACTAACACAAGTGCGAAAAGTGGTTTTTCAACACTATCACAAGTGCAAAAAGTGTTTTTTCCACACTAATACAAGTGCAAAAGTGGTTTCCTGCACCAACACAAGTGCAAAAAGTGGTTTTTCAACACTAACACAAGTGCGAAAAGTGGTTTTTCAACACTATCACAAGTGCAAACAGTGTTTTTTCCACACTAATACAAGTGCAAAAGTGGTTTCCTGCACCAACACAAGTGCGAAAAGTGGGTTTTCAACACTAACACATGTGTGAAAAGTGGTTTTTCAACACTATCACAAGTGCAAAAAGTGTTTTTTCCACACTAACACAAGTGCAAAAGTGGTTTCCTGCACCAACACAAGTGCGAAAAGTGGTTTTTCAACACTAACACAAGTGCGAAAAGTGGTTTTTCAACACTATCACAAGTGCAAAAAGTGTTTTTTCCACACTAATACAAGTGCAAAAGTGGTTTCCTGCACCAACACAAGTGCGAAAAGTGTGTTTTTCAACACTAACACAAGTGCGAAAAGTGGTTTTTCAACACTAACACAAGTGCGAAAAGTGGTTTTTCAACACGATCACAAGTGCAAAAAGTGTTTTTTCCACACTAATACAAGTGCAAAAGTGGTTTCCTGCACCACCACAAGTGCAAAAAGTGGATTTTCAACACTAACACAAGTGCGAAAAGTGGTTTCCTTCACTAACACATGTGAGAAAAGTGGGTTTTCAACACTAACACAAGTGCGAAAAGTGGTTTCCTTCACCAACACCAGTGCGAAAAGTGGTTTTTCAACACTATCACAAGGGCAAAAAGTGTTTTTTCCACAATAATACAAGTGCAAAAGTGGTTTCCTGCACCAACACAAGTGCGAAAAGTGGTTTTTCAACACTAACACAAGTGCGAAAAGTGGTTTTTCAACACTATCACAAGTGCAAAAAGTGTTTTTTCCACACTAATACAAGTGCAAAAGTGGTTTGCTGCACCAACACAAGTGCAAAAAGTGTTTTTTCAACACTAACACAAGTGCGAAAAGTGGATTTTCAACACTAACACAAGTGCGAAAAGTGGTTTTCAACACTATCGCAAGTGCAAAAAGTGGTTTTTCAACACTAACACAAGTGCGAAACGTGGTTTTTCCACACTAATACAAGTGCAAAAGTGGTTTCCTGCACGAACACAAGTGCGAAAAGTGGTTTTTCAACACTAACACAAGTGCGAAAAGTGGTTTTTCAACACTATCACAAGTGCAAAAAGTGTTTTTTCCACATTAATACAAGTGCAAAAGTGGTTTCCTGCACCAACACAAGTGCGAAAAGTGTGGCTTTCAACATGAACACAAGTGCGAAAGTGGTTTTTCAACACTATCACAAGTGCAAAAAGTGTTTTTTCCACACTAATACCAGTGCAAAAGTGGTTTCCTTCACCAACACAAGTGCGAAAAGTGGTTGTTCAACACTAACACAAGTGCGAATAGTGGTTTTTCAACACTATCACAAGTGCAAAAAGTGTTTTTTCCACACTAATACAAGTGCAAAAGTGGTTTCCTGCACCATCACAAGTGCGAAAAGTGGTTTTTCAACACTAACACAAGTGCGAAAAATGGTTTTTCAACACTATCACAAGTGCAAAAAGTGTTTTTTCCACAATAATACAAGTGCAAAAGTGGTTTCCTGCACCAACACAGGTGCGAAAAGTGGTTTTTCAACAATAACACAAGTGCGAAAAGTGGTTTTTCAACACTAACACAAGTGCGAAAAGTGGTTTTTCAACACTATCACAAGTGCAAAAAGTGGTTTCCTGCACCAACACAAGTGCGAAAAGTGGAATTTCAACACTAGCACAAGTGCGAAAAGTGGGTTTTCAACACTAACACAAGTGCGAAAAGTGGTTTCCTTCACTAACACAAGTGCGAAAAGTGGTTTTTCAACACTAACACAAGTGCGAAAAGTGGTTTCCTGCACCAACACAAGTGCGAAAAGTGGTTTTTCAACACTAATACAAGTGCAAAAAGTGGTTTTTCAACGCTATCACAAGTGCAAAAAGTGGTTTTTCCACACTAATACAAGTGCAAAAGTGGTTTCCTGCACCAACACAAGTGCGAACAGTGGTTTTTCAACACTAACACAAGTGCGAAAAGTCGTTTTTCAACACTATCACAAGTGCAAAAAGTGTTTTTTCCACACTAATACAAGTGCAAAAGTGGTTTCCTGCACCAACACAAGTGCGAAAAGTGGTTTTTCAACACTAACACAAGTGCGAAAAGTGGTTTTTCAACACTATCACAAGTGCAAACAGTGTTTTTTCCACACTAATACAAGTGCAAAAGTGGTTTCCTGCACCAACACAAGTGCGAAAAGTGGGTTTTCAACACTAACACATGTGCGAAAAGTGGTTTTTCAACACTATCACAAGTGCAAAAAGTGTTTTTTCCACACTAATACAAGTGCAAAAGTGGTTTCCTGCACCAACACAAGTGCGAAAAGTGGTTTTTCAACACTAACACAAGTGCGAAAAGTGGTTTTTCAACACTATCACAAGTGCAAAAAAATTTTTTTCCACACTAATACCAGTGCAAAAGTGGTTTCCTTCACCAACACAAGTGCGAAAAGTGGGTTTTCAACACTAACACATGTGCGAAAAGTGGTTTTTCAACACTATCACAAGTGCAAAAAGTGTTTTTTCCACACTAATACAAGTGCAAAAGTGGTTTCCTGCACCAACACAAGTGCGAAAAGTGGAATTTCAACACTAGCACAAGTGCGAAAAGTGGGTTTTCAACACTATCACAAGTGCAAAAAGTGTTTTTTCCACACTAATACCAGTGCGAAAAGTGGTTTCCTTCACTAACACAAGTGCGAAAAGTGGTTTTTCAACACTAACACAAGTGCGAAAAGTGGTTTTTCAACACTAACACAAGTGCGAAATGTCGTTTTTTCCACACTAATACAAGTGCAAAAGTGGTTTCCTGCACCAACACAAGTGCGAAAAGTGGTTTTTCAACACTAACACAAGTGCAAAAGTGGTTTCCTTCACTAACACATGTGCGAAAAGTCGTTTTTCAACACTAACACAAGTGCGAAAAGTCGTTTTTCAACACTATCACAAGTGCAAAAAGTGTTTTTTCCACACTAATACAAGTGCAAAAGTGGTTTCCTGCACCAACACAAGTGCGAAAAGTGGTTTTTCAACACTAACACAAGTGCGAAAAGTGGTTTTTCAACACTATCACAAGTGCAAACAGTGTTTTTTCCACACTAACACAAGTGCGAAAAGTGGTTTTTCAACACTAACACAAGTGCGAAAAGTGGTTTTTCAAAACTATCACAAGTGCAAAAAGTGTTTTTTCCACACTAATACAAGTGCAAAAGTGGTTTCCTGCACCAACACAAGTGCAAAAAGTGTTTTTTCAACACTAACACAAGTGCGAAAAGTGGATTTTCAACACTAACACAAGTGCAAAAAGTGGTTTTCAACACTATCGCAAGTGCAAAAAGTGGTTTTTCAACACTAACACAAGTGCGAAACGTGGTTTTTCCACACTAATACAAGTGCAAAAGTGGTTTCCTGCACGAACACAAGTGCGAAAAGTGGTTTTTCAACACTAACACAAGTGCGAAAAGTGGTTTTTCAACACTATCACAAGTGCAAAAAGTGTTTTTTCCACATTAATACAAGTGCAAAAGTGGTTTCCTGCACCAACACAAGTGCAAAAAGTGTGGCTTTCAACACGAACACAAGTGCGAAAGTGGTTTTTCAACACTATCACAAGTGCAAAAAGTGTTTTTTCCACACTAATACAAGTGCAAAAGTGGTTTCCTGCACGAACACAAGTGCGAAAAGTGGTTTTTCAACACTAACACAAGTGCGAAACGTGGTTTTTCCACACTAATACAAGTGCAAAAGTGGTTTCCTGCACCAACACAAGTGCGAAAAGTGGTTTTTCAACACTAACACAAGTGCGAAAAGTGGTTTTTCAACACTATCACAAGTGCAAAAAGTGTTTTTTCCACAATAATACAAGTGCAAGAGTGGTTTCCTGCACCAACACAAGTGCGAAAAGTGGGTTTTCAACACTAACACATGTGCGAAAAGTGGTTTTTCAACACTATCACAAGTGCAAAAAGTGTTTTTTTCCACACTAATACAAGTGCAAAAGTGGTTTCCTGCACCAACACAAGTGCGAAAAGTGGTTTTTCAACACTAACACAAGTGCGAAAAGTGGTTTTTCAACACTATCACAAGTGCAAAAAGTGTTTTTTCCACACTAATACCAGTGCAAAAGTGGTTTCCTTCACCAACACAAGTGCGAAAAGTGGTTGTTCAACACTAACACAAGTACGAAAAGTGGTTTTTCAACACTATCACAAGTGCAAAAAGTGTTTTTTCCACACTAATACAAGTGCAAAAGTGGTTTCCTGCACCAACACAAGTGCAAAAAGTGGTTTTTCAACACTAACACAAATGCGAAAAGTGGTTTTTCAACACTAACACAAGTGCGAAAAGTGGTTTTTCAACACTATCACAAGTGCAAAAAGTGTTTTTTCCACACTAATACAAGTGCAAAAGTGGTTTCCTGCACCAACACAAGTGCGAAAAGTTGTTTTTCAACACTAACACAAGTGCGAAAAGTGGTTTTTCAACACTAACACAAGTGCGAAAAGTGGTTTTTCAACACTATCACAAGTGCAAAAAGTGTTTTTTCCACACTAATACAAGTGCAAAAGTGGTTTCCTGCACCAACACAAGTGCAAAAAGTGGTTTTTCAACACTAACACAAGTGCGAAAAGTGGTTTTTCAACACTATCACAAGTGCAAAAAGTGTGTTTTTCACACTAATACAAGTGCAAAAGTGGTTTCGTGCACCAACACAAGTGCGAAAAGTGGTTTTTCAACACTAACACAAGTGCGAAAAGTGGTTTTTCAACACTAACACAAGTGCGAAAAGTGTTTTTTCCACACTAATACAAGTGCAAAAGTGGTTTCCTGCACCAACACAAGTGAGAAAAGTCGTTTTTCAACACTAACACAAGTGCGAAAAGTGGTTTTTCAACACTAACACAAGTGGGAAAGTGTTTTTTCCACACTAATACAAGTGCAAAAGTGGTTTCCTGCACCAACACAAGTGCGAAAAGTGGGTTTTCAACACTATCACAAGTGCGAAAAGTGGTTTTTCAACACTAATACAAGTGCGAAAAGTGGTTTTTCAACACTATCACAAGTGCAAAAAGTGTTTTTCCACACTAATACAAGTGCGAAAGGTGGTTTCCTTCACAAACACAAGTGCGAAAAGTGGTTTTTCAACACTAACAGAAGTGCAAAAAGTGGTTTTGCAACACTAACACAAGTGCGAAAAGTGGTTTTCCACACTAATACAAGTGCAAAAGTGGTTTCCTGCACCAACACAAGTGCGAAAAGTGGTTTTGCAACACTAACACAGGTGCGAAAAGTGGTTTTTCCACACTAATACAAGTGCAAAAGTGGTTTTTCAACACTAACGCAAGTGCGAAAAGTGGTTTTTCCACACTAATACAAGTGCAAAAGTGGTTTGCTGCACCAACACAAGTGCGAAAAGTGGTTTGTCAACACTAACACAAGTGCGAAAAGTGGTTTTTCAACACTAACACAAGTGCGAAAAGTGTTTTTTTCCACACTAATACAAGTGCAAAAGTGGTTTCCTGCACCAACACAAGTGCGAAAAGTGGTTTTTCAACACTAACACAAGTGCGAAAAGTGGTTTTTCAACACTATCACAAGTGCAAAAAGTGTTTTTTCCACACTAATACAAGTGCAAAAGTGGTTTCCTGCACCAACACAAGTGCGAAAAGTGGTTTTTCAACACTAACACAAGTGCGAAAAGTGGTTTTTCAACACTATCACAAGTGCAAAGAGTGTTTTTTCCACACTAATACAAGTGCAAAAGTGGTTTCCTGCACCAACACAAGTGCAAAAAGTGTTTTTTCAACACTAACACAAGTGCGAAAAGTGGATTTTCAACACTAACACAAGTGCGAAAAGTGGTTTTTCAACACTATCGCAAGTGCAAAAAGTGGTTTTTCAACACTAACACAAGTGCGAAACGTGGTTTTTCCACACTAATACAAGTGCAAAAGTGGTTTCCTGCATGAACACAAGTGCGAAAAGTGGTTTTTCAACACTAACACAAGTGCGAAAAGTGGTTTTTCAACACTATCACAAGTGCAAAAAGTGTTTTTTCCACATTAATACAAGTGCAAAAGTGGTTTCCTGCACCAACACAAGTGCGAAAAGTGTGGCTTTCAACACGAACATAAGTGCGAAAGTGGTTTTTCAACACTATCACAAGTGCAAAAAGTGTTTTTTCCACACTAATACCAGTGCAAAAGTCGTTTCCTTCACCAACACAAGTGCGAAAAGTGGTTGTTCAACACTAACACAAGTGCGAAAAGTGGTTTTTCAACACTATCACAAGTGCAAAAAGTGTTTTTTCCACACTAATACAAGTGCAAAAGTGGTTTCCTGCACCATCACAAGTGCGAAAAGTGGTTTTTCAACACTAACACAAGTGCGAAAAGTGGTTTTTCAACACTATCACAAGTGCAAAAAGTGTTTTTTCCACAATAATACAAGTGCAAAAGTGGTTTCCTGCACCAACACAAGTGCGAAAAGTGGTTTTTCAACACTAACACAAGTGCGAAAAGTGGTTTTTCAACACTAACACAAGTGCGAAAAGTGGTTTTCCAACACTATCACAAGTGCAAAAAGTGTTTTTTCCACAATAATACAAGTGCAAAAGTGGTTTCCTGCACCAACACAAGTGCGAAAAGTGGTTTTTCAACACTAACACAAGTGCGAAAAGTGGTTTTTCAACACTATCACAAGTGCAAAAAGTGTTTTTTCCACACTAATACAAGTGCAAAAGTGGTTTCCTGCACCAACACAAGTGCGAACAGTGGTTTTTCAACACTAATACAAGTGCGAAAAGTGGTTTTTCAACACTATCACAAGTGCAAAAAGTGTTTTTTCCACACTAATACAAGTGCAAAAGTGGTTTCCTGCACCAACACAAGTGCGAAAAGTGGTTTTTCAACACTAACACAAGTGCGAAAAGTGGTTTTTCAACACTATCACAAGTGCAAACAGTGTTTTTTCCACACTAATACAAGTGCAAAAGTGGTTTCCTGCACCAACACAAGCGCGAAAAGTGGGTTTTCAACACTAACACATGTGCGAAAAGTGGTTTTTCAACACTATCACAAGTGCAAAAAGTATTTTTTCCACACTAATACCAGTGCAAAAGTGGTTTCCTGCACCAACACAAGTGCGAAAAGTGGTTTTTCAACACTAACACAAGTGCGAAAAGTGGTTTTTCAACACTATCACAAGTGCGAAAAGTGGTTTTCAACACTATCGCAAGTGCAAAAAGTGGTTTTTCAACACTAACACAAGTGCGAAACGTGGTTTTTCCACACTAATACAAGTGCAAAAGTGGTTTCCTGCACGAACACAAGTGCGAAAAGTGGTTTTTCAACACTAACACAAGTGCGAAAAGTGGTTTTTCAACACTATCACAAGTGCAAAAAGTGTTTTTTCCACATTAATACAAGTGCAAAAGTGGTTTCCTGCACCAACACAAGTGCGAAAAGTGTGGCTTTCAACACGAACACAAGTGCGAAAGTGGTTTTTCAACACTATCACAAGTGCAAAAAGTGTTTTTTCCACACTAATACCAGTGCAAAAGTGGTTTCCTTCACCAACACAAGTGCGAAAAGTGGTTGTTCAACACCAACACAAGTGCGAAAAGTGGTTTTTCAACACTATCACAAGTGCAAAAAGTGTTTTTTCCACACTAATACAAGTGCAAAAGTGGTTTCCTGCACCATCACAAGTGCGAAAAGTGGTTTTTCAACACTAACACAAGTGCGAAAAGTGGTTTTTCAACACTATGACAAGTGCAAAAAGTGTTTTTTCCACAATAATACAAGTGCAAAAGTGGTTTCCTGCACCAACACAGGTGCGAAAAGTGGTTTTTCAACACTAACACAAGTGCGAAAAGTGGTTTTTCAACACTAACACAAGTGCGAAAAGTGGTTTTTCAACACTATCACAAGTGCAAAAAGTGTTTTTTCCACACTAATACAAGTGCAAAAGTGGTTTCCTGCACCAACACAAGTGCGAAAAGTGGTTTTTCAACACTAACACAAGTGCGAAAAGTGGTTTTTCAACGCTATCACAAGTGCAAAAAGTGTTTTTTCCAAACTAATACAAGTGCAAAAGTGGTTTCCTGCACCAACACAAGTGCGAACAGTGGTTTTTCAACACTAACACAAGTGCGAAAAGTGGTTTTTCAACACTATCACAAGTGCAAAAAGTGTTTTTTCCACACTAATACAAGTGCAAAAGTGGTTTCCTGCACCAACACAAGTGCGAAAAGTGGTTTTTCAACACTAACACAAGTGCGGAAAGTGGTTTTTCAACACTATCACAAGTGCAAACAGTGTTTTTTCCACACTAATACAAGTGCAAAAGTGGTTTCCTGCACCAACACAAGTGCGAAAAGTGGGTTTTCAACACTAACACATGTGCGAAAAGTGTTTTTCCAACACTAACACAAGTGCGAAAAGTGGTTGTTCAACACTAACACAAGTACGAAAAGTGGTTTTTCAACACTATCACAAGTGCAAAAAGTGTTTTTTCCACACTAATACAAGTGCAAAAGTGGTTTCCTGCACCACCACAAGTGCGAAAAGTGGATTTTCAACACCAACACAAGTGCGAAAAGTGGTTGTTCAACACTAACACAAGTACGAAAAGTGGTTTTTCAACACTATCACAAGTGCAAAAAGTGTTTTTCCCACACTAATACAAGTGCAAAAGTGGTTTCCTGCACCACCACAAGTGCGAAAAGTGGATTTTCAACACTAAAACAAGTGCGAAAAGTGGTTTCCTTCACTAACACATGTGCGAAAAGTGGGTTTTCAACACTAACACAAGTGCGAAAAGTGGTTTCCTTCACCAACACCATTGCGAAAAGTGGTTTTTCAACACTATCACAAGGGCAAAAAGTGTTTTTTCCACACTAATACAAGTGCAAAAGTGGTTTCCTGCACCAACACAAGTGCGAAAAGTGGTTTTTCAACACTAACACAAGTGCGAAACGTGGTTTTTCCACACTAATACAAGTGCAAAAGTGGTTTCCTGCATGAACACAAGTGCGAAAAGTGGTTTTTCAACACTAACACAAGTGCGAAAAGTGGTTTTTCAACACTATCACAAGTGCAAAAAGTGTTTTTTCCACATTAATACAAGTGCAAAAGTGGTTTCCTGCACCAACACAAGTGCGAAAAGTGTGGCTTTCAACACGAACATAAGTGCGAAAGTGGTTTTTCAACACTATCACAAGTGCAAAAAGTGTTTTTTCCACACTAATACCAGTGCAAAAGTCGTTTCCTTCACCAACACAAGTGCGAAAAGTGGTTGTTCAACACTAACACAAGTGCGAAAAGTGGTTTTTCAACACTATCACAAGTGCAAAAAGTGTTTTTTCCACACTAATACAAGTGCAAAAGTGGTTTCCTGCACCATCACAAGTGCGAAAAGTGGTTTTTCAACACTAACACAAGTGCGAAAAGTGGTTTTTCAACACTATCACAAGTGCAAAAAGTGTTTTTTCCACAATAATACAAGTGCAAAAGTGGTTTCCTGCACCAACACAAGTGCGAAAAGTGGTTTTTCAACACTAACACAAGTGCGAAAAGTGGTTTTTCAACACTAACACAAGTGCGAAAAGTGGTTTTCCAACACTATCACAAGTGCAAAAAGTGTTTTTTCCACAATAATACAAGTGCAAAAGTGGTTTCCTGCACCAACACAAGTGCGAAAAGTGGTTTTTCAACACTAACACAAGTGCGAAAAGTGGTTTTTCAACACTATCACAAGTGCAAAAAGTGTTTTTTCCACACTAATACAAGTGCAAAAGTGGTTTCCTGCACCAACACAAGTGCGAACAGTGGTTTTTCAACACTAATACAAGTGCGAAAAGTGGTTTTTCAACACTATCACAAGTGCAAAAAGTGTTTTTTCCACACTAATACAAGTGCAAAAGTGGTTTCCTGCACCAACACAAGTGCGAAAAGTGGTTTTTCAACACTAACACAAGTGCGAAAAGTGGTTTTTCAACACTATCACAAGTGCAAACAGTGTTTTTTCCACACTAATACAAGTGCAAAAGTGGTTTCCTGCACCAACACAAGCGCGAAAAGTGGGTTTTCAACACTAACACATGTGCGAAAAGTGGTTTTTCAACACTATCACAAGTGCAAAAAGTATTTTTTCCACACTAATACCAGTGCAAAAGTGGTTTCCTGCACCAACACAAGTGCGAAAAGTGGTTTTTCAACACTAACACAAGTGCGAAAAGTGGTTTTTCAACACTATCACAAGTGCGAAAAGTGGTTTTCAACACTATCGCAAGTGCAAAAAGTGGTTTTTCAACACTAACACAAGTGCGAAACGTGGTTTTTCCACACTAATACAAGTGCAAAAGTGGTTTCCTGCACGAACACAAGTGCGAAAAGTGGTTTTTCAACACTAACACAAGTGCGAAAAGTGGTTTTTCAACACTATCACAAGTGCAAAAAGTGTTTTTTCCACATTAATACAAGTGCAAAAGTGGTTTCCTGCACCAACACAAGTGCGAAAAGTGTGGCTTTCAACACGAACACAAGTGCGAAAGTGGTTTTTCAACACTATCACAAGTGCAAAAAGTGTTTTTTCCACACTAATACCAGTGCAAAAGTGGTTTCCTTCACCAACACAAGTGCGAAAAGTGGTTGTTCAACACCAACACAAGTGCGAAAAGTGGTTTTTCAACACTATCACAAGTGCAAAAAGTGTTTTTTCCACACTAATACAAGTGCAAAAGTGGTTTCCTGCACCATCACAAGTGCGAAAAGTGGTTTTTCAACACTAACACAAGTGCGAAAAGTGGTTTTTCAACACTATGACAAGTGCAAAAAGTGTTTTTTCCACAATAATACAAGTGCAAAAGTGGTTTCCTGCACCAACACAGGTGCGAAAAGTGGTTTTTCAACACTAACACAAGTGCGAAAAGTGGTTTTTCAACACTAACACAAGTGCGAAAAGTGGTTTTTCAACACTATCACAAGTGCAAAAAGTGTTTTTTCCACACTAATACAAGTGCAAAAGTGGTTTCCTGCACCAACACAAGTGCGAAAAGTGGTTTTTCAACACTAACACAAGTGCGAAAAGTGGTTTTTCAACGCTATCACAAGTGCAAAAAGTGTTTTTTCCAAACTAATACAAGTGCAAAAGTGGTTTCCTGCACCAACACAAGTGCGAACAGTGGTTTTTCAACACTAACACAAGTGCGAAAAGTGGTTTTTCAACACTATCACAAGTGCAAAAAGTGTTTTTTCCACACTAATACAAGTGCAAAAGTGGTTTCCTGCACCAACACAAGTGCGAAAAGTGGTTTTTCAACACTAACACAAGTGCGGAAAGTGGTTTTTCAACACTATCACAAGTGCAAACAGTGTTTTTTCCACACTAATACAAGTGCAAAAGTGGTTTCCTGCACCAACACAAGTGCGAAAAGTGGGTTTTCAACACTAACACATGTGCGAAAAGTGTTTTTCCAACACTAACACAAGTGCGAAAAGTGGTTGTTCAACACTAACACAAGTACGAAAAGTGGTTTTTCAACACTATCACAAGTGCAAAAAGTGTTTTTTCCACACTAATACAAGTGCAAAAGTGGTTTCCTGCACCACCACAAGTGCGAAAAGTGGATTTTCAACACCAACACAAGTGCGAAAAGTGGTTGTTCAACACTAACACAAGTACGAAAAGTGGTTTTTCAACACTATCACAAGTGCAAAAAGTGTTTTTCCCACACTAATACAAGTGCAAAAGTGGTTTCCTGCACCACCACAAGTGCGAAAAGTGGATTTTCAACACTAAAACAAGTGCGAAAAGTGGTTTCCTTCACTAACACATGTGCGAAAAGTGGGTTTTCAACACTAACACAAGTGCGAAAAGTGGTTTCCTTCACCAACACCATTGCGAAAAGTGGTTTTTCAACACTATCACAAGGGCAAAAAGTGTTTTTTCCACACTAATACAAGTGCAAAAGTGGTTTCCTGCACCAACACAAGTGCGAAAAGTGGTTTTTCAACACTAACACAAGTGCGAAAAGTGGTTTTTCAAAACTATCACAAGTGCAAAAAGTGTTTTTTCCACACTAATACAAGTGCAAAAGTGGTTTCCTGCACCAACACAAGTGCGAAAAGTGGGTTTTCAACACTAACACAAGTGCGAAAAGTGGTTTTTCAACACTATCACAAGTGCAAACAGTGTTTTTTCCACACTAATACAAGTGCAAAAGTGGTTTCCTGCACCAACACAAGTGCGAAAAGTGGGTTTTCAACACTAACACATGTGCGAAAAGTGGTTTTTCAACACTATCACAAGTGCAAAAAGTGTTTTTTCCACACTAATACAAGTGCAAAAGTGGTTTCCTGCACCAACACAAGTGCGAAAAGTGGTTTTTCAACACTAACACAAGTGCGAAAAGTGGTTTTTCAACACTATCAAAAGTGCAAAAAGTGTTTTTTCCACACTAATACCAGTGCAAAAGTGGTTTCCTTCACCAACACAAGTGCGAAAAGTGGTTGTTCAACACTAACACAAGTACGAAAAGTGGTTTTTCAACACTATCACAAGTGCAAAAAGTGTTTTTTCCACACTAATACAAGTGCAAAAGTGGTTTCCTGTACCAACACAAGTGCAAAAAGTGGTTTTTCAACACTAACACAAGTGCGAAAAGTGGTTTTTCAACACTAACACAAGTGCGAAAAGTGGTTTTTCAACACTATCACAAGTGCAAAAAGTGTTTTTTCCACACTAATACAAGTGCAAAAGTGGTTTCCTGCACCAACACAAGTGCGAAAAGTGGTTTTTCAACACTAACACAAGTGCGAAAAGTGGTTTTTCAACACTAACACAAGTGCGAAAAGTGGTTTTTCAACACGATCACAAGTGCAAAAAGTGTTTTTTCCACACTAATACAAGTGCAAAAGTGGTTTCCTGCACCACCACAAGTGCGAAAAGTGGATTTTCAACACTAACACAAGTGCGAAAAGTGGTTTCCTTCACTAACACATGTGCGAAAAGTGGGTTTTCAACACTAACACAAGTGCGAAAAGTGGTTTCCTTCACCAACACCAGTGCGAAAAGTGGTTTTTCAACACTATCACAAGGGCAAAAAGTGTTTTTTCCACACTAATACAAGTGCAAAAGTGGTTTGCTGCACCAACACAAGTGCGAAAAGTGGTTTTTCAACACTAACACAAGTGTGAAAAGTGGTTTTTCAACACTATCACAAGTGCAAAAAGTGTTTTTTCCACACTAATACAAGTGCAAAAGTGGTTTCCTGCACCAACACAAGTGCAAAAAGTGTTTTTTCAATACTAACACAGTGCGAAAAGTGGATTTTCAACACTAACACAAGTGCGAAAAGTGGTTTTCAACACTATCGCAAGTGCAAAAAGTGGTTTTTCAACACTAACACAAGTGCGAAACGTGGTTTTTCCACACTAATACAAGTGCAAAAGTGGTTTCCTGCACGAACACAAGTGCGAAAAGTGGTTTTTCAACACTAACACAAGTGCGAAAAGTGGTTTTTCAACACTATCACAAGTGCAAAAAGTGTTTTTTCCACATTAATACAAGTGCAAAAGTGGTTTCCTGCACCAACACAAGTGCGAAAAGTGTGGCTTTCAACATGAACACAAGTGCGAAAGTGGTTTTTCAACACTATCACAAGTGCAAAAAGTGTTTTTTCCACACTAATACCAGTGCAAAAGTGGTTTCCTTCACCAACACAAGTGCGAAAAGTGGTTGTTCAACACTAACACAAGTGCGAAAAGTGGTTTTTCAACACTATCACAAGTGCAAAAAGTGTTTTTTCCACACTAATACAAGTGCAAAAGTGGTTTCCTGCACCATCACAAGTGCGAAAAGTGGTATTTCAACACTAACACAAGTGCGAAAAGTGGTTTTTCAACACTATCACAAGTGCAAAAAGTGTTTTTTCCACAATAATACAAGTGCAAAAGTGGTTTCCTGCACCAACACAGGTGCGAAAAGTGGTTTTTCAACACTAACACAAGTGCGAAAAGTGGTTTTTCAACACTAACACAAGTGCGAAAAGTGGTTTTTCAACACTATCACAAGTGCAAAAAGTGTTTTTTCCACACTAATACAAGTGCAAAAGTGGTTTCCTGCACCAACACAAGTGCGAAAAGTGGTTTTTCAACACTAACACAAGTGCGAAAAGTGGTTTTTCAACGCTATCACAAGTGCAAAAAGTGTTTTTTCCACACTAATACAAGTGCAAAAGTGGTTTCCTGCACCAACACAAGTGCGAACAGTGGTTTTTCAACACTAACCCAAGTGCGAAAAGTCGTTTTTCAACACTATCACAAGTGCAAAAAGTGTTTTTTCCACACTAATACAAGTGCAAAAGTGGTTTCCTGCACCAACACAAGTGCGAAAAGTGGTTTTTCAACACTAACACAAGTGCGAAAAGTGGTTTTTCAACACTATCACAAGTGCAAACAGTGTTTTTTCCACACTAATACAAGTGCAAAAGTGGTTTCCTGCACCAACACAAGTGCGAAAAGTGGGTTTTCAACACTAACACATGTGCGAAAAGTGGTTTTTCAACACTATCACAAGTGCAAAAAGTGTTTTTTCCACACTAATACAAGTGCAAAAGTGGTTTCCTGCACCAACACAAGTGCGAAAAGTGGTTTTTCAACACTAACACAAGTGCAAAAAGTGGTTTTTCAACACTATCACAAGTGCAAAAAGTGTTTTTTCCACACTAATACCAGTGCAAAAGTGGTTTCCTTCACCAACACAAGTGCGAAAAGTGGTTGTTCAACACTAACGCAAGTGCGAAAAGTGGTTTTTCAACACTAACACAAGTGCGAAAAGTATTTTTTCCACACTAATACAAGTGCAAAAGTGGTTTCCTGCACCAAAACAAGTGCGAAAAGTGGAATTTCAACACTAGCACAAGTGCAAAAAGTGGGTTTTCAACACTAACACAAGTGCGAAAAGTGGTTTCCTTCACTAACACAAGTTCGAAAAGTGGTTTTTCAACACTAAGACAAGTGCGAAAAGTGGTTTTTCAACACTAACACAAGTGCGAAAAGTAGTTTTTTCCACACTAATACAAGTGCAAAAGTGGTTTCCTGCACCAACACAAGTGCGAAAAGTGGTTTTTCAACACTAACACAAGTGCGAAAAGTGGTTTTTCAACACTATCACAAGTGCAAAAAGTGTTTTTTCCACACTAATACAAGTGCAAAAGTGGTTTCCTGCACCAACACAAGTGCGAACAGTGGTTTTTCAACACTAACACAAGTGCGAAAAGTGGTTTTTCAACACTATCACAAGTGCAAAAAGTGTTTTTTCCACACTAATACAAGTGCAAAAGTGGTTTCCTGCACCAACACAAGTGCGAAAAGTGGTTTTTCAACACTAACACAAGTGCGAAAAGTGGTTTTTCAACATTATCACAAGTGCAAAAAGTGTTTTTTCCACACTAATACAAGTGCAAAAGTGGTTTCCTGCACCAACACAAGTGCGAACAGTGGTTTTTCAACACTAACACAAGTGCGAAAAGTGGTTTTTCAACACTATCACAAGTGCAAAAAGTGTTTTTTCCACACTAATACAAGTGCAAAAGTGGTTTCCTGCACCAACACAAGTGCGAAAAGTGGTTTTTCAACACTAACACAAGTGCGAAAAGTGGTTTTTCAACACTATCACAAGTGCAAAGTGTTTTTTCCACACTAATACAAGTGCAAAAGTGGTTTCCTGCACCAACACAAGTGCGAAAAGTGGGTTTTCAACACTAACACATGTGCGAAAAGTGGTTTTTCAACACTATCACAAGTGCAAAAAGTGTTTTTTCCACACTAATACAAGTGCAAAAGTGGTTTCCTGCACCAACACAAGTGCGAAAAGTGGTTTTTCAACACTAACACAAGTGCGAAAAGTGGTTTTTCAACACTATCACAAGTGCAAAAAGTGTTTTTTCCACAATAATACCAGTGCAAAAGTGGTTTCCTTCACCAACACAAGTGCGAAAAGTGGTTGTTCAACACTAACACAAGTACGAAAAGTGGTTTTTCAACACTATCACAAGTGCAAAAAGTGTTTTTTCCACACTAATACAAGTGCAAAAGTGGTTTCCTGCACCACCACAAGTGCGAAAAGTGTTTTTTCAACACTAACACAAGTGCGAAAAGTGGATTTTCAACACTAACACAAGTGCGAAAAGTGGTTTTCAACACTATCGCAAGTGCAAAAAGTGGTTTTTCAACACTAACACAAGTGCGAAACGTGGTTTTACCACACTAATACAAGTGCAAAAGTGGTTTCCTGCACGAACACAAGTGCGAAAAGTGGTTTTTCAACACTAACACAAGTGCGAAAAGTGGTTTTTCAACACTATCACAAGTGCAAAAAGTGTTTTTTCCACATTAATACAAGTGCAAAAGTGGTTTCCTGCACCAACACAAGTGCGAAAAGTGGTTTTTCAACACTAACACAAGTGCGAAAAGTGGTTTTTCAACACTATCACAAGTGCAAACAGTGTTTTTTCCACACTAATACAAGTGCAAAAGTGGTTTCCTGCACCAACACAAGTGCGAAAAGTGGGTTTTCAACACTAACACATGTGCGAAAAGTGGTTTTTCAACACTATCACAAGTGCAAAAAGTATTTTTCCACACTAATACAAGTGCAAAAGTGGTTTCCTGCACAAACACAAGTGCAAAAAGTGGTTTTTCAACACTAACACAAGTACGAAAAGTGGTTTTTCAACACTATCACAAGTGCAAAAAGTGTTTTTTCCACACTAATACAAGTGCAAAAGTGGTTTCCTGCACCAACACAAGTGCAAAAAGTGGTTTTTCAACACTAACACAAGTGCGAAAAGTGGTTTTTCAACACTAACACAAGTGCGAAAAGTGGTTTTTCAACACTATCACAAGTGCAAAAAGTGTTTTTTCCACACTAATACAAGTGCAAAAGTGGTTTCCTGCACCAACACAAGTGCGAAAAGTGGTTTTTCAACACTAACACAAGTGCGAAAAGTGGTTTTTCAACACTAACACAAGTGCGAAAAGTGGTTTTTCAACACTATCACAAGTGCAAAAAGTGTTTTTTCCACACTAATACAAGTGCAAAAGTGGTTTCCTGCACCAACACAAGTGCGAAAAGTGGTTTTTCAACACTATCACAAGTGCAAAAAGTGTGTTTTCCACACTAATACAAGTGCAAAAGTGGTTTCGTGCACCAACACAAGTGCGAAAAGTGGTTTTTCAACACTAACACAAGTGCGAAAAGTGGTTTTTCAACACTAACACAAGTGCGAAAAGTGTTTTTTCCACACTAATACAAGTGCAAAAGTGGTTTCCTGCACCAACACAAGTGAGAAAAGTCGTTTTTCAACACTAACACAAGTGCGAAAAGTGGTTTTTCAACACTAACACAAGTGGGAAAGTGTTTTTTCCACACTAATACAAGTGCAAAAGTGGTTTCCTGCACCAACACAAGTGCGAAAAGTGGGTTTTCAACACTATCACAAGTGCGAAAAGTGGTTTTTCAACACTAACACAAGTGCGAAAAGTGGTTTTTCAACACTAATACAAGTGCGAAAAGTGGTTTTTCAACACTATCACAAGTGCAAAAAGTGTTTTTCCACACTAATACAGGTGCGAAAGGTGGTTTCCTTCACAAACACAAGTGCGAAAAGTGGTTTTTCAACACTAACACAAGTGCAAAAAGTGGTTTTGCAACACTAACACAAGTGCGAAAAGTGGTTTTCCACACTAATACAAGTGCAAAAGTGGTTTCCTGCAGCAACACAAGTGCGAAAAGTGGTTTTGCAACACTAACACAAGTGCGAAAAGTGGTTTTTCCACAATAATACAAGTGCAAAAGTGGTTTTTCAACACTAATGCAAGTGCGAAAAGTGGTTTTTCCACACTAATACAAGTGCAAAAGTGGTTTGCTGCACCAACACAAGTGCGAAAAGTGGTTTGTCAACACTAACACAAGTGCGAAAAGTGGTTTTTCAACACTAACACAAGTGCGAAAAGTGTTTTTTCCACACTAATGCAAGTGCAAAAGTGGTTTCCTGCACCAACACAAGTGCGAAAAGTGGTTTTTCAACACTAACACAAGTGCGAAAAGTGGTTTTTCAACACTATCACAAGTGCAAAAAGTGTTTTTTCCACACTAATACAAGTGCAAAAGTGGTTTCCTGCACCAACACAAGTGCGAACAGTGGTTTTTCAACACTAACACAAGTGCGAAAAGTGGTTTTTCAACACTATCACAAGTGCAAAAAGTGTTTTTTCCACACTAATACAAGTGCAAAAGTGGTATCCTGCACCAACACAAGTGCGAAAAGTGGTTTTTCAACACTAACACAAGTGCGAAAAGTGGTTTTTCAACACTATCACAAGTGCAAAAAGTGTTTTTTCCACACTAATACAAGTGCAAAAGTGGTTTCCTGCACCAACACAAGTGCGAACAGTGGTTTTTCAACACTAACACAAGTGCGAAAAGTGGTTTTTCAACACTATCACAAGTGCAAAAAGTGTTTTTTCCACACTAATACAAGTGCAAAAGTGGTTTCCTGCACCAACACAAGTGCGAAAAGTGGTTTTTCAACACTAACACAAGTGCGAAAAGTGGTTTTTCAACACTATCACAAGTGCAAACAGTGTTTTTTCCACACTAATACAAGTGCAAAAGTGGTTTCCTGCACCAACACAAGTGCGAAAAGTGGGTTTTCAACACTAACACATGTGCGAAAAGTGGTTTTTCAACACTATCACAAGTGCAAAAAGTGTTTTTTCCACACTAATACAAGTGCAAAAGTGGTTTCCTGCACCAACACAAGTGCGAAAAGTGGTTTTTCAACACTAACACAAGTGCGAAAAGTGGTTTTTCAACACTATCACAAGTGCAAAAAGTGTTTTTTCCACACTAATACCAGTGCAAAAGTGGTTTCCTGCACCAACACAAGTGCGAAAAGTGGTTGTTCAACACTAACACAAGTACGAAAAGTGGTTTTTCAACACTATCACAAGTGCAAAAAGTGTTTTTTCCCATTAATACAAGTGCAAAAGTGGTTTCCTGCACCACCACAAGTGCAAAAAGTGGATTTTCAACACTAACACAAGTGCGAAAAGTGGTTTCCTTCACTAACACATGTGCGAAAAGTGGGTTTTCAACACTAACACAAGTGCGAAAAGTGGTTTCCTTCACCAACACCATTGCGAAAAGTGGTTTTTCAACACTATCACAAGGGCAAAAAGTGTTTTTTCCACACTAATACAAGTGCAAAAGTGGTTTCCTGCACCAACACAAGTGCGAAAAGTGGTTTTTCAACACTAACACAAGTGCGAAAAGTGGTTTTTCAAAACTATCACAAGTGCAAAAAGTGTTTTTTCCACACTAATACAAGTGCAAAAGTGGTTTCCTGCACCAACACAAGTGCAAAAAGTGTTTTTTCAACACTAACACAAGTGCGAAAAGTGGATTTTCAACACTAACACAAGTGCGAAAAGTGGTTTTCAACACTATCGCAAGTGCAAAAAGTGGTTTTTCAACACTAACACAAGTGCGAAACGTGGTTTTTCCACACTAATACAAGTGCAAAAGTGGTTTCCTGCACGAACACAAGTGCGAAAAGTGGTTTTTCAACACTAACACAAGTGCGAAAAGTGGTTTTTCAACACTATCACAAGTGCAAAAAGAGTTTTTTCCACATTAATACAAGTGCAAAAGTGGTTTCCTGCACCAACACAAGTGCGAAAAGTGTGGCTTTCAACACGAACACAAGTGCGAAAGTGGTTTTTCAACACTATCACAAGTGCAAAAAGTGTTTTTTCCACACTAATACCAGTGCAAAAGTGGTTTCCTTCACCAACACAAGTGCGAAAAGTGGTTGTTCAACACCAACACAAGTGCGAAAAGTGGTTTTTCAACACTATCACAAGTGCAAAAAGTGTTTTTTCCACACTAATACAAGTGCAAAAGTGGTTTCCTGCACCATCACAAGTGCGAAAAGTGGTTTTTCAACACTAACACAAGTGCGAAAAGTGGTTTTTCAACACTATCACAAGTGCAAAAAGTGTTTTTCCACACTAATACAAGTGCAAAAGTGGTTTCCTGCACCAACACAAGTGCGAAAAGTGGTTTTTCAACACTAACACAAGTGCGAAAAGTGGTTTTTCAACGCTATCACAAGTGCAAAAAGTGTTTTTTCCACACTAATACAAGTGCAAAAGTGGTTTCCTGCACCAACACAAGTGCGAACAGTGGTTTTTCAACACTAACACAAGTGCGAAAAGTGGTTTTTCAACACTATCACAAGTGCAAAAAGTGTTTTTTCCACACTAATACAAGTGCAAAAGTGGCTTCCTGCACCAACACAAGTGCGAAAAGTGGTTTTTCAACACTAACACAAGTGCGAAAAGTGGTTTTTCAACACTATCACAAGTGCAAACAGTGTTTTTTCCACACTAATACAAGTGCAAAAGTGGTTTCCTGCACCAACACAAGTGCGAAAAGTGGGTTTTCAACACTAACACATGTGCGAAAAGTGGTTTTTCAACACTATCACAAGTGCAAAAAGTGTTTTTTCCACACTAACACAAGTGCAAAAGTGGTTTCCTGCACCAACACAAGTGCAAAAAGTGGTTTTTCAACACTAACACAAGTGCGAAAAGTGGTTTTTCAACACTATCACAAGTGCAAAAAGTGTTTTTTCCACACTAATACAAGTGCAAAAGTGGTTTCCTGCACCAACACAAGTGCGAAAAGTGTGTTTTTCAACACTAACACAAGTGCGAAAAGTGGTTTTTCAACACTAACACAAGTGCGAAAAGTGGTTTTTCAACACGATCACAAGTGCAAAAAGTGTTTTTTCCACACTAATACAAGTGCAAAAGTGGTTTCCTGCACCACCACAAGTGCAAAAAGTGGATTTTCAACACTAACACAAGTGCGAAAAGTGGTTTCCTTCACTAACACATGTGAGAAAAGTGGGTTTTCAACACTAACACAAGTGCGAAAAGTGGTTTTTCAACACTATCACAAGTGCAAACAGTGTTTTTTCCACACTAATACAAGTGCAAAAGTGGTTTCCTGCACCAACACAAGTGCGAAAAGTGGGTTTTCAACACTAACACATGTGCGAAAAGTGGTTTTTCAACACTATCACAAGTGCGAAAAGTGGTTTTTCAACACTAACACAAGTGCGAAAAGTGGTTTTTCAACACTATCACAAGTGCAAAAAGTGTTTTTTCCACACTAATACCAGTGCAAAAGTGGTTTCCTTCACCAACACAAGTGCGAAAAGTGGTTGTTCAACACTAACACAAGTACGAAAAGTGGTTTTTCAACACTATCACAAGTGCAAAAAGTGTTTTTTCCACACTAATACAAGTGCAAAAGTGGTTTCCTGCACCACCACAAGTGCGAAAAGTGTTTTTTCAACACTAACACAAGTGCGAAAAGTGGATTTTCAACACTAACACAAGTGCGAAAAGTGGTTTTCAACACTATCGCAAGTGCAAAAAGTGGTTTTTCAACACTAACACAAGTGCGAAACGTGGTTTTACCACACTAATACAAGTGCAAAAGTGGTTTCCTGCACGAACACAAGTGCGAAAAGTGGTTTTTCAACACTAACACAAGTGCGAAAAGTGGTTTTTCAACACTATCACAAGTGCAAAAAGTGTTTTTTCCACATTAATACAAGTGCAAAAGTGGTTTCCTGCACCAACACAAGTGCGAAAAGTGGTTTTTCAACACTAACACAAGTGCGAAAAGTGGTTTTTCAACACTATCACAAGTGCAAACAGTGTTTTTTCCACACTAATACAAGTGCAAAAGTGGTTTCCTGCACCAACACAAGTGCGAAAAGTGGGTTTTCAACACTAACACATGTGCGAAAAGTGGTTTTTCAACACTATCACAAGTGCAAAAAGTATTTTTCCACACTAATACAAGTGCAAAAGTGGTTTCCTGCACAAACACAAGTGCGAAAAGTGGTTTTTCAACACTAACACAAGTGCGAAAAGTGGTTTTTCAACACTATCACAAGTGCAAAAAGTGTTTTTTCCACACTAATACCAGTGCAAAAGTGGTTTCCTTCACCAACACAAGTGCGAAAAGTGGTTGTTCAACACTAACACAAGTACGAAAAGTGGTTTTTCAACACTATCACAAGTGCAAAAAGTGTTTTTTCCACACTAATACAAGTGCAAAAGTGGTTTCCTGCACCAACACAAGTGCAAAAAGTGGTTTTTCAACACTAACACAAGTGCGAAAAGTGGTTTTTCAACACTAACACAAGTGCGAAAAGTGGTTTTTCAACACTATCACAAGTGCAAAAAGTGTTTTTTCCACACTAATACAAGTGCAAAAGTGGTTTCCTGCACCAACACAAGTGTGAAAAGTGGTTTTTCAACACTAACACAAGTGCGAAAAGTGGTTTTTCAACACTAACACAAGTGCGAAAAGTGGTTTTTCAACACTATCACAAGTGCAAAAAGTGTTTTTTCCACACTAATACAAGTGCAAAAGTGGTTTCCTGCACCAACACAAGTGCGAAAAGTGGTTTTTCAACACTATCACAAGTGCAAAAAGTGTGTTTTCCACACTAATACAAGTGCAAAAGTGGTTTCGTGCACCAACACAAGTGCGAAAAGTGGTTTTTCAACACTAACACAAGTGCGAAAAGTGGTTTTTCAACACTAACACAAGTGCGAAAAGTGTTTTTTCCACACTAATACAAGTGCAAAAGTGGTTTCCTGCACCAACACAAGTGAGAAAAGTCGTTTTTCAACACTAACACAAGTGCGAAAAGTGGTTTTTCAACACTAACACAAGTGGGAAAGTGTTTTTTCCACACTAATACAAGTGCAAAAGTGGTTTCCTGCACCAACACAAGTGCGAAAAGTGGGTTTTCAACACTATCACAAGTGCGAAAAGTGGTTTTTCAACACTAACACAAGTGCGAAAAGTGGTTTTTCAACACTAATACAAGTGCGAAAAGTGGTTTTTCAACACTATCACAAGTGCAAAAAGTGTTTTTCCACACTAATACAGGTGCGAAAGGTGGTTTCCTTCACAAACACAAGTGCGAAAAGTGGTTTTTCAACACTAACACAAGTGCAAAAAGTGGTTTTGCAACACTAACACAAGTGCGAAAAGTGGTTTTCCACACTAATACAAGTGCAAAAGTGGTTTCCTGCAGCAACACAAGTGCGAAAAGTGGTTTTGCAACACTAACACAAGTGCGAAAAGTGGTTTTTCCACAATAATACAAGTGCAAAAGTGGTTTTTCAACACTAATGCAAGTGCGAAAAGTGGTTTTTCCACACTAATACAAGTGCAAAAGTGGTTTGCTGCACCAACACAAGTGCGAAAAGTGGTTTGTCAACACTAACACAAGTGCGAAAAGTGGTTTTTCAACACTAACACAAGTGCGAAAAGTGTTTTTTCCACACTAATGCAAGTGCAAAAGTGGTTTCCTGCACCAACACAAGTGCGAAAAGTGGTTTTTCAACACTAACACAAGTGCGAAAAGTGGTTTTTCAACACTATCACAAGTGCAAAAAGTGTTTTTTCCACACTAATACAAGTGCAAAAGTGGTTTCCTGCACCAACACAAGTGCGAACAGTGGTTTTTCAACACTAACACAAGTGCGAAAAGTGGTTTTTCAACACTATCACAAGTGCAAAAAGTGTTTTTTCCACACTAATACAAGTGCAAAAGTGGTATCCTGCACCAACACAAGTGCGAAAAGTGGTTTTTCAACACTAACACAAGTGCGAAAAGTGGTTTTTCAACACTATCACAAGTGCAAAAAGTGTTTTTTCCACACTAATACAAGTGCAAAAGTGGTTTCCTGCACCAACACAAGTGCGAACAGTGGTTTTTCAACACTAACACAAGTGCGAAAAGTGGTTTTTCAACACTATCACAAGTGCAAAAAGTGTTTTTTCCACACTAATACAAGTGCAAAAGTGGTTTCCTGCACCAACACAAGTGCGAAAAGTGGTTTTTCAACACTAACACAAGTGCGAAAAGTGGTTTTTCAACACTATCACAAGTGCAAACAGTGTTTTTTCCACACTAATACAAGTGCAAAAGTGGTTTCCTGCACCAACACAAGTGCGAAAAGTGGGTTTTCAACACTAACACATGTGCGAAAAGTGGTTTTTCAACACTATCACAAGTGCAAAAAGTGTTTTTTCCACACTAATACAAGTGCAAAAGTGGTTTCCTGCACCAACACAAGTGCGAAAAGTGGTTTTTCAACACTAACACAAGTGCGAAAAGTGGTTTTTCAACACTATCACAAGTGCAAAAAGTGTTTTTTCCACACTAATACCAGTGCAAAAGTGGTTTCCTGCACCAACACAAGTGCGAAAAGTGGTTGTTCAACACTAACACAAGTACGAAAAGTGGTTTTTCAACACTATCACAAGTGCAAAAAGTGTTTTTTCCCATTAATACAAGTGCAAAAGTGGTTTCCTGCACCACCACAAGTGCAAAAAGTGGATTTTCAACACTAACACAAGTGCGAAAAGTGGTTTCCTTCACTAACACATGTGCGAAAAGTGGGTTTTCAACACTAACACAAGTGCGAAAAGTGGTTTCCTTCACCAACACCATTGCGAAAAGTGGTTTTTCAACACTATCACAAGGGCAAAAAGTGTTTTTTCCACACTAATACAAGTGCAAAAGTGGTTTCCTGCACCAACACAAGTGCGAAAAGTGGTTTTTCAACACTAACACAAGTGCGAAAAGTGGTTTTTCAAAACTATCACAAGTGCAAAAAGTGTTTTTTCCACACTAATACAAGTGCAAAAGTGGTTTCCTGCACCAACACAAGTGCAAAAAGTGTTTTTTCAACACTAACACAAGTGCGAAAAGTGGATTTTCAACACTAACACAAGTGCGAAAAGTGGTTTTCAACACTATCGCAAGTGCAAAAAGTGGTTTTTCAACACTAACACAAGTGCGAAACGTGGTTTTTCCACACTAATACAAGTGCAAAAGTGGTTTCCTGCACGAACACAAGTGCGAAAAGTGGTTTTTCAACACTAACACAAGTGCGAAAAGTGGTTTTTCAACACTATCACAAGTGCAAAAAGTGTTTTTTCCACATTAATACAAGTGCAAAAGTGGTTTCCTGCACCAACACAAGTGCGAAAAGTGTGGCTTTCAACACGAACACAAGTGCGAAAGTGGTTTTTCAACACTATCACAAGTGCAAAAAGTGTTTTTTCCACACTAATACCAGTGCAAAAGTGGTTTCCTTCACCAACACAAGTGCGAAAAGTGGTTGTTCAACACCAACACAAGTGCGAAAAGTGGTTTTTCAACACTATCACAAGTGCAAAAAGTGTTTTTTCCACACTAATACAAGTGCAAAAGTGGTTTCCTGCACCATCACAAGTGCGAAAAGTGGTTTTTCAACACTAACACAAGTGCGAAAAGTGGTTTTTCAACACTATCACAAGTGCAAAAAGTGTTTTTCCACACTAATACAAGTGCAAAAGTGGTTTCCTGCACCAACACAAGTGCGAAAAGTGGTTTTTCAACACTAACACAAGTGCGAAAAGTGGTTTTTCAACGCTATCACAAGTGCAAAAAGTGTTTTTTCCACACTAATACAAGTGCAAAAGTGGTTTCCTGCACCAACACAAGTGCGAACAGTGGTTTTTCAACACTAACACAAGTGCGAAAAGTGGTTTTTCAACACTATCACAAGTGCAAAAAGTGTTTTTTCCACACTAATACAAGTGCAAAAGTGGCTTCCTGCACCAACACAAGTGCGAAAAGTGGTTTTTCAACACTAACACAAGTGCGAAAAGTGGTTTTTCAACACTATCACAAGTGCAAACAGTGTTTTTTCCACACTAATACAAGTGCAAAAGTGGTTTCCTGCACCAACACAAGTGCGAAAAGTGGGTTTTCAACACTAACACATGTGCGAAAAGTGGTTTTTCAACACTATCACAAGTGCAAAAAGTGTTTTTTCCACACTAACACAAGTGCAAAAGTGGTTTCCTGCACCAACACAAGTGCGAAAAGTGGTTTTTCAACACTAACACAAGTGCGAAAAGTGGTTTTTCAACACTATCACAAGTGCAAAAAGTGTTTTTTCCACACTAATACAAGTGCAAAAGTGGTTTCCTGCACCAACACAAGTGCGAAAAGTGTGTTTTTCAACACTAACACAAGTGCGAAAAGTGGTTTTTCAACACTAACACAAGTGCGAAAAGTGGTTTTTCAACACGATCACAAGTGCAAAAAGTGTTTTTTCCACACTAATACAAGTGCAAAAGTGGTTTCCTGCACCACCACAAGTGCAAAAAGTGGATTTTCAACACTAACACAAGTGCGAAAAGTGGTTTCCTTCACTAACACATGTGAGAAAAGTGGGTTTTCAACACTAACACAAGTGCGAAAAGTGGTTTTTCAACGCTATCACAAGTGCAAAAAGTGTTTTTTCCACACTAATACAAGTGCAAAAGTGGTTTCCTGCACCAACACAAGTGCGAACAGTGGTTTTTCAACACTAACACAAGTGCGAAAAGTGGTTTTTCAACACTATCACAAGTGCAAAAAGTGTTTTTTCCACACTAATACAAGTGCAAAAGTGGTTTCCTGCACCAACACAAGTGCGAAAAGTGGTTTTTCAACACTAACACAAGTGCGAAAAGTGGTTTTTCAACACTATCACAAGTGCAAACAGTGTTTTTTCCACACTAATACAAGTGCAAAAGTGGTTTCCTGCACCAACACAAGTGCGAAAAGTGGGTTTTCAACACTAACACATGTGCGAAAAGTGGTTTTTCAACACTATCACAAGTGCAAAAAGTGTTTTTTCCACACTAACACAAGTGCAAAAGTGGTTTCCTGCACCAACACAAGTGCGAAAAGTGGTTTTTCAACACTAACACAAGTGCGAAAAGTGGTTTTTCAACACTATCACAAGTGCAAAAAGTGTTTTTTCCACACTAATACAAGTGCAAAAGTGGTTTCCTGCACCAACACAAGTGCGAAAAGTGTGTTTTTCAACAGTAACACAAGTGCGAAAAGTGGTTTTTCAACACTAACACAAGTGCGAAAAGTGGTTTTTCAACACGATCACAAGTGCAAAAAGTGTTTTTTCCACACTAATACAAGTGCAAAAGTGGTTTCCTGCACCACCACAAGTGCAAAAAGTGGATTTTCAACACTAACACAAGTGCGAAAAGTGGTTTCCTTCACTAACACATGTGAGAAAAGTGGGTTTTCAACACTAACACAAGTGCGAAAAGTGGTTTCCTTCACCAACACCAGTGCGAAAAGTGGTTTTTCAACACTATCACAAGGGCAAAAAGTGTTTTTTCCACACTAATACAAGTGCAAAAGTGGTTTCCTGCACCAACACAAGTGCGAAAAGTGGTTTTTCAACACTAACACAAGTGCGAAAAGTGGTTTTTCAACACTATCACAAGTGCAAAAAGTGTTTTTTCCACACTAATACAAGTGCAAAAGTGGTTTGCTGCACCAACACAAGTGCAAAAAGTGTTTTTTCAACACTAACACAAGTGCGAAAAGTGGATTTTCAACACTAACACAAGTGCGAAAAGTGGTTTTCAACACTATCGCAAGTGCAAAAAGTGGTTTTTCAACACTAACACAAGTGCGAAACGTGGTTTTTCCACACTAATACAAGTGCAAAAGTGGTTTCCTGCACGAACACAAGTGCGAAAAGTGGTTTTTCAACACTAACACAAGTGCGAAAAGTGGTTTTTCAACACTATCACAAGTGCAAAAAGTGTTTTTTCCACATTAATACAAGTGCAAAAGTGGTTTCCTGCACCAACACAAGTGCGAAAAGTGTGGCTTTCAACATGAACACAAGTGCGAAAGTGGTTTTTCAACACTATCACAAGTGCAAAAAGTGTTTTTTCCACACTAATACCAGTGCAAAAGTGGTTTCCTTCACCAACACAAGTGCGAAAAGTGGTTGTTCAACACTAACACAAGTGCGAAAAGTGGTTTTTCAACACTATCACAAGTGCAAAAAGTGTTTTTTCCACACTAATACAAGTGCAAAAGTGGTTTCCTGCACCATCACAAGTGCGAAAAGTGGTTTTTCAACACTAACACAAGTGCGAAAAATGGTTTTTCAACACTATCACAAGTGCAAAAAGTGTTTTTTCCACAATAATACAAGTGCAAAAGTGGTTTCCTGCACCAACACAGGTGCGAAAAGTGGTTTTTCAACACTAACACAAGTGCGAAAAGTGGTTTTTCAACACTAACACAAGTGCGAAAAGTGGTTTTTCAACACTATCACAAGTGCAAAAAGTGTTTTTTCCACACTAATACAAGTGCAAAAGTGGTTTCCTGCACCAACACAAGTGCGAAAAGTGGTTTTTCAACACTAACACAAGTGCGAAAAGTGGTTTTTCAACGCTATCACAAGTGCAAAAAGTGTTTTTTCCACACTAATACAAGTGCAAAAGTGGTTTCCTGCACCAACACAAGTGCGAACAGTGGTTTTTCAACACTAACACAAGTGCGAAAAGTCGTTTTTCAACACTATCACAAGTGCAAAAAGTGTTTTTTCCACACTAATACAAGTGCAAAAGTGGTTTCCTGCACCAACACAAGTGCGAAAAGTGGTTTTTCAACACTAACACAAGTGCGAAAAGTGGTTTTTCAACACTATCACAAGTGCAAAAAGTATTTTTCCACACTAATACAAGTGCAAAAGTGGTTTCCTGCACAAACACAAGTGCGAAAAGTGGTTTTTCAACACTAACACAAGTGCGAAAAGTGGTTTTTCAACACTATCACAAGTGCAAAAAGTGTTTTTTCCACACTAATACCAGTGCAAAAGTGGTTTCCTTCACCAACACAAGTGCGAAAAGTGGTTGTTCAACACTAACACAAGTACGAAAAGTGGTTTTTCAACACTATCACAAGTGCAAAAAGTGTTTTTTCCACACTAATACAAGTGCAAAAGTGGTTTCCTGCACCAACACAAGTGCAAAAAGTGGTTTTTCAACACTAACACAAGTGCGAAAAGTGGTTTTTCAACACTAACACAAGTGCGAAAAGTGGTTTTTCAACACTATCACAAGTGCAAAAAGTGTTTTTTCCACACTAATACAAGTGCAAAAGTGGTTTCCTGCACCAACACAAGTGCGAAAAGTGGTTTTTCAACACTAACACAAGTGCGAAAAGTGGTTTTTCAACACTAACACAAGTGCGAAAAGTGGTTTTTCAACACTATCACAAGTGCAAAAAGTGTTTTTTCCACACTAATACAAGTGCAAAAGTGGTTTCCTGCACCAACACAAGTGCGAAAAGTGGTTTTTCAACACTATCACAAGTGCAAAAAGTGTGTTTTCCACACTAATACAAGTGCAAAAGTGGTTTCGTGCACCAACACAAGTGCGAAAAGTGGTTTTTCAACACTAACACAAGTGCGAAAAGTGGTTTTTCAACACTAACACAAGTGCGAAAAGTGTTTTTTCCACACTAATACAAGTGCAAAAGTGGTTTCCTGCACCAACACAAGTGAGAAAAGTCGTTTTTCAACACTAACACAAGTGCGAAAAGTGGTTTTTCAACACTAACACAAGTGGGAAAGTGTTTTTTCCACACTAATACAAGTGCAAAAGTGGTTTCCTGCACCAACACAAGTGCGAAAAGTGGGTTTTCAACACTATCACAAGTGCGAAAAGTGGTTTTTCAACACTAACACAAGTGCGAAAAGTGGTTTTTCAACACTAATACAAGTGCGAAAAGTGGTTTTTCAACACTATCACAAGTGCAAAAAGTGTTTTTCCACACTAATACAGGTGCGAAAGGTGGTTTCCTTCACAAACACAAGTGCGAAAAGTGGTTTTTCAACACTAACACAAGTGCAAAAAGTGGTTTTGCAACACTAACCAAGTGCGAAAAGTGGTTTTCCACACTAATACAAGTGCAAAAGTGGTTTCCTGCAGCAACACAAGTGCGAAAAGTGGTTTTGCAACACTAACACAAGTGCGAAAAGTGGTTTTTCCACAATAATACAAGTGCAAAAGTGGTTTTTCAACACTAATGCAAGTGCGAAAAGTGGTTTTTCCACACTAATACAAGTGCAAAAGTGGTTTGCTGCACCAACACAAGTGCGAAAAGTGGTTTGTCAACACTAACACAAGTGCGAAAAGTGGTTTTTCAACACTAACACAAGTGCGAAAAGTGTTTTTTCCACACTAATGCAAGTGCAAAAGTGGTTTCCTGCACCAACACAAGTGCGAAAAGTGGTTTTTCAACACTAACACAAGTGCGAAAAGTGGTTTTTCAACACTATCACAAGTGCAAAAAGTGTTTTTTCCACACTAATACAAGTGCAAAAGTGGTTTCCTGCACCAACACAAGTGCGAACAGTGGTTTTTCAACACTAACACAAGTGCGAAAAGTGGTTTTTCAACACTATCACAAGTGCAAAAAGTGTTTTTTCCACACTAATACAAGTGCAAAAGTGGTATCCTGCACCAACACAAGTGCGAAAAGTGGTTTTTCAACACTAACACAAGTGCGAAAAGTGGTTTTTCAACACTATCACAAGTGCAAAAAGTGTTTTTTCCACACTAATACAAGTGCAAAAGTGGTTTCCTGCACCAACACAAGTGCGAACAGTGGTTTTTCAACACTAACACAAGTGCGAAAAGTGGTTTTTCAACACTATCACAAGTGCAAAAAGTGTTTTTTCCACACTAATACAAGTGCAAAAGTGGTTTCCTGCACCAACACAAGTGCGAAAAGTGGTTTTTCAACACTAACACAAGTGCGAAAAGTGGCTTTTCAACACTATCACAAGTGCAAACAGTGTTTTTTCCACACTAATACAAGTGCAAAAGTGGTTTCCTGCACCAACACAAGTGCGAAAAGTGGGTTTTCAACACTAACACATGTGCGAAAAGTGGTTTTTCAACACTATCACAAGTGCAAAAAGTGTTTTTTCCACACTAATACAAGTGCAAAAGTGGTTTCCTGCACCAACACAAGTGCGAAAAGTGGTTTTTCAACACTAACACAAGTGCGAAAAGTGGTTTTTCAACACTATCACAAGTGCAAAAAGTGTTTTTTCCACACTAATACCAGTGCAAAAGTGGTTTCCTGCACCAACACAAGTGCGAAAAGTGGTTGTTCAACACTAACACAAGTACGAAAAGTGGTTTTTCAACACTATCACAAGTGCAAAAAGTGTTTTTTCCCATTAATACAAGTGCAAAAGTGGTTTCCTGCACCACCACAAGTGCAAAAAGTGGATTTTCAACACTAACACAAGTGCGAAAAGTGGTTTCCTTCACTAACACATGTGCGAAAAGTGGGTTTTTAACACTAACACAAGTGCGAAAAGTGGTTTTCTTCACCAACACCATTGCGAAAAGTGGTTTTTCAACACTATCACAAGGGCAAAAAGTGTTTTTTCCACACTAATACAAGTGCAAAAGTGGTTTCCTGCACCAACACAAGTGCGAAAAGTGGTTTTTCAACACTAACACAAGTGCGAAAAGTGGTTTTTCAAAACTATCACAAGTGCAAAAAGTGTTTTTTCCACACTAATACAAGTGCAAAAGTGGTTTCCTGCACCAACACAAGTGCAAAAAGTGTTTTTTCAACACTAACACAAGTGCGAAAAGTGGATTTTCAACACTAACACAAGTGCGAAAAGTGGTTTTCAACACTATCGCAAGTGCAAAAAGTGGTTTTTCAACACTAACACAAGTGCGAAACGTGGTTTTTCCACACTAATACAAGTGCAAAAGTGGTTTCCTGCACGAACACAAGTGCGAAAAGTGGTTTTTCAACACTAACACAAGTGCGAAAAGTGGTTTTTCAACACTATCACAAGTGCAAAAAGTGTTTTTTCCACATTAATACAAGTGCAAAAGTGGTTTCCTGCACCAACACAAGTGCGAAAAGTGTGGCTTTCAACACGAACACAAGTGCGAAAGTGGTTTTTCAACACTATCACAAGTGCAAAAAGTGTATTTTCCACACTAATACCAGTGCAAAAGTGGTTTCCTTCACCAACACAAGTGCGAAAAGTGGTTGTTCAACACCAACACAAGTGCGAAAAGTGGTTTTTCAACACTATCACAAGTGCAAAAAGTGTTTTTTCCACACTAATACAAGTGCAAAAGTGGTTTCCTGCACCATCACAAGTGCGAAAAGTGGTTTTTCAACACTAACACAAGTGCGAAAAGTGGTTTTTCAACACTATCACAAGTGCAAAAAGTGTTTTTCCACACTAATACAAGTGCAAAAGTGGTTTCCTGCACCAACACAAGTGCGAAAAGTGGTTTTTCAACACTAACACAAGTGCGAAAAGTGGTTTTTCAACGCTATCACAAGTGCAAAAAGTGTTTTTTCCACACTAATACAAGTGCAAAAGTGGTTTCCTGCACCAACACAAGTGCGAACAGTGGTTTTTCAACACTAACACAAGTGCGAAAAGTGGTTTTTCAACACTATCACAAGTGCAAAAAGTGTTTTTTCCACACTAATACAAGTGCAAAAGTGGCTTCCTGCACCAACACAAGTGCGAAAAGTTGTTTTTCAACACTAACACAAGTGCGAAAAGTGGTTTTTCAACACTATCACAAGTGCAAACAGTGTTTTTTCCACACTAATACAAGTGCAAAAGTGGTTTCCTGCACCAACACAAGTGCGAAAAGTGGGTTTTCAACACTAACACATGTGCGAAAAGTGGTTTTTCAACACTATCACAAGTGCAAAAAGTGTTTTTTCCACACTAACACAAGTGCAAAAGTGGTTTCCTGCACCAACACAAGTGCGAAAAGTGGTTTTTCAACACTAACACAAGTGCGAAAAGTGGTTTTTCAACACTATCACAAGTGCAAAAAGTGTTCTTTCCACACTAATACAAGTGCAAAAGTGGTTTCCTGCACCAACACAAGTGCGAAAAGTGTGTTTTTCAACACTAACACAAGTGCGAAAAGTGGTTTTTCAACACTAACACAAGTGTGAAAAGTGGTTTTTCAACACGATCACAAGTGCAAAAAGTGTTTTTTCCACACTAATACAAGTGCAAAAGTGGTTTCCTGCACCACCACAAGTGCAAAAAGTGGATTTTCAACACTAACACAAGTGCGAAAAGTGGTTTCCTTCACTAACACATGTGAGAAAAGTGGGTTTTCAACACTAACACAAGTGCGAAAAGTGGTTTTTCAACGCTATCACAAGTGCAAAAAGTGTTTTTTCCACACTAATACAAGTGCAAAAGTGGTTTCCTGCACCAACACAAGTGCGAACAGTGGTTTTTCAACACTAACACAAGTGCGAAAAGTGGTTTTTCAACACTATCACAAGTGCAAAAAGTGTTTTTTCCACACTAATACAAGTGCAAAGGTGGTTTCCTGCACCAACACAAGTGCGAAAAGTGGTTTTTCAACACTAACACAAGTGCGAAAAGTGGTTTTTCAACACTATCACAAGTGCAAACAGTGTTTTTTCCACACTAATACAAGTGCAAAAGTGGTTTCCTGCACCAACACAAGTGCGAAAAGTGGGTTTTCAACACTAACACATGTGCGAAAAGTGGTTTTTCAACACTATCACAAGTGCAAAAAGTGTTTTTTCCACACTAACACAAGTGCAAAAGTGGTTTCCTGCACCAACACAAGTGCGAAAAGTGGTTTTTCAACACTAACACAAGTGCGAAAAGTGGTTTTTCAACACTATCACAAGTGCAAAAAGTGTTTTTTCCACACTAATACAAGTGCAAAAGTGGTTTCCTGCACCAACACAAGTGCGAAAAGTGTGTTTTTCAACACTAACACAAGTGCGAAAAGTGGTTTTTCAACACTAACACAAGTGCGAAAAGTGGTTTTTCAACACGATCACAAGTGCAAAAAGTGTTTTTTCCACACTAATACAAGTGCAAAAGTGGTTTCCTGCACCACCACAAGTGCAAAAAGTGGATTTTCAACACTAACACAAGTGCGAAAAGTGGTTTCCTTCACTAACACATGTGAGAAAAGTAGGTTTTCAACACTAACACAAGTGCGAAAAGTGGTTTCCTTCACCAACACCAGTGCGAAAAGTGGTTTTTCAACACTATCACAAGGGCAAAAAGTGTTTTTTCCACACTAATACAAGTGCAAAAGTGGTTTCCTGCACCAACACAAGTGCGAAAAGTGGTTTTTCAACACTAACACAAGTGCGAAAAGTGGTTTTTCAACACTATCACAAGTGCAAAAAGTGTTTTTTCCACACTAATACAAGTGCAAAAGTGGTTTGCTGCACCAACACAAGTGCAAAAAGTGTTTTTTCAACACTAACACAAGTGCGAAAAGTGGATTTTCAACACTAACACAAGTGCGAAAAGTGGTTTTCAACACTATCGCAAGTGCAAAAAGTGGTTTTTCAACACTAACACAAGTGCGAAACGTGGTTTTTCCACACTAATACAAGTGCAAAAGTGGTTTCCTGCACGAACACAAGTGCGAAAAGTGGTTTTTCAACACTAACACAAGTGCGAAAAGTGGTTTTTCAACACTATCACAAGTGCAAAAAGTGTTTTTTCCACATTAATACAAGTGCAAAAGTGGTTTCCTGCACCAACACAAGTGCGAAAAGTGTGGCTTTCAACATGAACACAAGTGCGAAAGTGGTTTTTCAACACTATCACAAGTGCAAAAAGTGTTTTTTCCACACTAATACCAGTGCAAAAGTGGTTTCCTTCACCAACACAAGTGCGAAAAGTGGTTGTTCAACACTAACACAAGTGCGAAAAGTGGTTTTTCAACACTATCACAAGTGCAAAAAGTGTTTTTTCCACACTAATACAAGTGCAAAAGTGGTTTCCTGCACCATCACAAGTGCGAAAAGTGGTTTTTCAACACTAACACAAGTGCGAAAAATGGTTTTTCAACACTATCACAAGTGCAAAAAGTGTTTTTTCCACAATAATACAAGTGCAAAAGTGGTTTCCTGCACCAACACAGGTGCGAAAAGTGGTTTTTCAACACTAACACAAGTGCGAAAAGTGGTTTTTCAACACTAACACAAGTGCGAAAAGTGGTTTTTCAACACTATCACAAGTGCAAAAAGTGTTTTTTCCACACTAATACAAGTGCAAAAGTGGTTTCCTGCACCAACACAAGTGCGAAAAGTGGTTTTTCAACACTAACACAAGTGCGAAAAGTGGTTTTTCAACGCTATCACAAGTGCAAAAAGTGTTTTTTCCACACTAATACAAGTGCAAAAGTGGTTTCCTGCACCAACACAAGTGCGAACAGTGGTTTTTCAACACTAACACAAGTGCGAAAAGTCGTTTTTCAACACTATCACAAGTGCAAAAAGTGTTTTTTCCACACTAATACAAGTGCAAAAGTGGTTTCCTGCACCAACACAAGTGCGAAAAGTGGTTTTTCAACACTAACACAAGTGCGAAAAGTGGTTTTTCAACACTAACACAAGTGCGAAAAGTGGTTTTTCAACACGATCACAAGTGCAAAAAGTGTTTTTTCCACACTAATACAAGTGCAAAAGTGGTTTCCTGCACCACCACAAGTGCAAAAAGTGGATTTTCAACACTAACACAAGTGCGAAAAGTGGTTTCCTTCACTAACACATGTGAGAAAAGTGGGTTTTCAACACTAACACAAGTGCGAAAAGTGGTTTTTCAACGCTATCACAAGTGCAAAAAGTGTTTTTTCCACACTAATACAAGTGCAAAAGTGGTTTCCTGCACCAACACAAGTGCGAACAGTGGTTTTTCAACACTAACACAAGTGCGAAAAGTGGTTTTTCAACACTATCACAAGTGCAAAAAGTGTTTTTTCCACACTAATACAAGTGCAAAAGTGGTTTCCTGCACCAACACAAGTGCGAAAAGTGGTTTTTCAACACTAACACAAGTGCAAAAAGTGTTTTTTCCACACTAACACAAGTGCGAAAAGTGGTTTTTCAACACGATCACAAGTGCAAAAAGTGTTTTTTCCACACTAATACAAGTGCAAAAGTGGTTTCCTGCACCACCACAAGTGCAAAAAGTGGATTTTCAACACTAACACAAGTGCGAAAAGTGGTTTCCTTCACTAACACATGTGAGAAAAGTAGGTTTTCAACACTAACACAAGTGCGAAAAGTGGTTTCCTTCACCAACACCAGTGTGAAAAGTGGTTTTTCAACACTATCACAAGGGCAAAAAGTGTTTTTTCCACACTAATACAAGTGCAAAAGTGGTTTCCTGCACCAACACAAGTGCGAAAAGTGGTTTTTCAACACTAACACAAGTGCGAAAAGTGGTTTTTCAACACTATCACAAGTGCAAAAAGTGTTTTTTCCACACTAATACAAGTGCAAAAGTGGTTTGCTGCACCAACACAAGTGCAAAAAGTGTTTTTTCAACACTAACACAAGTGCGAAAAGTGGATTTTCAACACTAACACAAGTGCGAAAAGTGGTTTTCAACACTATCGCAAGTGCAAAAAGTGGTTTTTCAACACTAACACAAGTGCGAAACGTGGTTTTTCCACACTAATACAAGTGCAAAAGTGGTTTCCTGCACGAACACAAGTGCGAAAAGTGGTTTTTCAACACTAACACAAGTGCGAAAAGTGGTTTTTCAACACTATCACAAGTGCAAAAAGTGTTTTTTCCACATTAATACAAGTGCAAAAGTGGTTTCCTGCACCAACACAAGTGCGAAAAGTGTGGCTTTCAACATGAACACAAGTGCGAAAGTGGTTTTTCAACACTATCACAAGTGCAAAAAGTGTTTTTTCCACACTAATACCAGTGCAAAAGTGGTTTCCTTCACCAACACAAGTGCGAAAAGTGGTTGTTCAACACTAACACAAGTGCGAAAAGTGGTTTTTCAACACTATCACAAGTGCAAAAAGTGTTTTTTCCACACTAATACAAGTGCAAAAGTGGTTTCCTGCACCATCACAAGTGCGAAAAGTGGTTTTTCAACACTAACACAAGTGCGAAAAATGGTTTTTCAACACTATCACAAGTGCAAAAAGTGTTTTTTCCACAATAATACAAGTGCAAAAGTGGTTTCCTGCACCAACACAGGTGCGAAAAGTGGTTTTTCAACACTAACACAAGTGCGAAAAGTGGTTTTTCAACACTAACACAAGTGCGAAAAGTGGTTTTTCAACACTATCACAAGTGCAAAAAGTGTTTTTTCCACACTAATACAAGTGCAAAAGTGGTTTCCTGCACCAACACAAGTGTGAAAAGTGGTTTTTCAACACTAACACAAGTGCGAAAAGTGGTTTTTCAACGCTATCACAAGTGCAAAAAGTGTTTTTTCCACACTAATACAAGTGCAAAAGTGGTTTCCTGCACCAACACAAGTGCGAACAGTGGTTTTTCAACACTAACACAAGTGCGAAAAGTCGTTTTTCAACACTATCACAAGTGCAAAAAGTGTTTTTTCCACACTAATACAAGTGCAAAAGTGGTTTCCTGCACCAACACAAGTGCGAAAAGTGGTTTTTCAACACTAACACAAGTGCGAAAAGTGGTTTTTCAACACTATCACAAGTGCAAAAAGTATTTTTCCACACTAATACAAGTGCAAAAGTGGTTTCCTGCACAAACACAAGTGCGAAAAGTGGTTTTTCAACACTAACACAAGTGCGAAAAGTGGTTTTTCAACACTATCACAAGTGCAAAAAGTGTTTTTTCCACACTAATACCAGTGCAAAAGTGGTTTCCTTCACCAACACAAGTGCGAAAAGTGGTTGTTCAACACTAACACAAGGACGAAAAGTGGTTTTTCAACACTATCACAAGTGCAAAAAGTGTTTTTTCCACACTAATACAAGTGCAAAAGTGGTTTCCTGCACCAACACAAGTGCAAAAAGTGGTTTTTCAACACTAACACAAGTGCGAAAAGTGGTTTTTCAACACTAACACAAGTGCGAAAAGTGGTTTTTCAACACTATCACAAGTGCAAAAAGTGTTTTTTCCACACTAATACAAGTGCAAAAGTGGTTTCCTGCACCAACACAAGTGCGAAAAGTGGTTTTTCAACACTAACACAAGTGCGAAAAGTGGTTTTTCAACACTAACACAAGTGCGAAAAGTGGTTTTTCAACACTATCACAAGTGCAAAAAGTGTTTTTTCCACACTAATACAAGTGCAAAAGTGGTTTCCTGCACCAACACAAGTGCGAAAAGTGGTTTTTCAACACTATCACAAGTGCAAAAAGTGTGTTTTCCACACTAATACAAGTGCAAAAGTGGTTTCGTGCACCAACACAAGTGCGAAAAGTGGTTTTTCAACACTAACACAAGTGCGAAAAGTGGTTTTTCAACACTAACACAAGTGCGAAAAGTGTTTTTTCCACACTAATACAAGTGCAAAAGTGGTTTCCTGCACCAACACAAGTGAGAAAAGTCGTTTTTCAACACTAACACAAGTGCGAAAAGTGGTTTTTCAACACTAACACAAGTGGGAAAGTGTTTTTTCCACACTAATACAAGTGCAAAAGTGGTTTCCTGCACCAACACAAGTGCGAAAAGTGGGTTTTCAACACTATCACAAGTGCGAAAAGTGGTTTTTCAACACTAACACAAGTGCGAAAAGTGGTTTTTCAACACTAATACAAGTGCGAAAAGTGGTTTTTCAACACTATCACAAGTGCAAAAAGTGTTTTTCCACACTAATACAGGTGCGAAAGGTGGTTTCCTTCACAAACACAAGTGCGAAAAGTGGTTTTTCAACACTAACACAAGTGCAAAAAGTGGTTTTGCAACACTAACACAAGTGCGAAAAGTGGTTTTCCACACTAATACATGTGCAAAAGTGGTTTCCTGCAGCAACACAAGTGCGAAAAGTGGTTTTGCAACACTAACACAAGTGCGAAAAGTGGTTTTTCCACAATAATACAAGTGCAAAAGTGGTTTTTCAACACTAATGCAAGTGCGAAAAGTGGTTTTTCCACACTAATACAAGTGCAAAAGTGGTTTGCTGCACCAACACAAGTGCGAAAAGTGGTTTGTCAACACTAACACAAGTGCGAAAAGTGGTTTTTCAACACTAACACAAGTGCGAAAAGTGTTTTTTCCACACTAATGCAAGTGCAAAAGTGGTTTCCTGCACCAACACAAGTGCGAAAAGTGGTTTTTCAACACTATCACAAGTGCAAAAAGTGTTTTTTCCACACTAATACAAGTGCAAAAGTGGTTTCCTGCACCAACACAAGTGCGAGCAGTGGTTTTTCAACACTAACACAAGTGCGAAAAGTGGTTTTTCAACACTATCACAAGTGCAAAAAGTGTTTTTTCCACACTAATACAAGTGCAAAAGTGGTATCCTGCACCAACACAAGTGCGAAAAGTGGTTTTTCAACACTAACACAAGTGCGAAAAGTGGTTTTTCAACACTATCACAAGTGCAAAAAGTGTTTTTTCCACACTAATACAAGTGCAAAAGTGGTTTCCTGCACCAACACAAGTGCGAACAGTGGTTTTTCAACACTAACACAAGTGCGAAAAGTGGTTTTTCAACACTATCACAAGTGCAAAAAGTGTTTTTTCCACACTAATACAAGTGCAAAAGTGGTTTCCTGCACCAACACAAGTGCGAAAAGTGGTTTTTCAACACTAACACAAGTGCGAAAAGTGGTTTTTCAACACTATCACAAGTGCAAACAGTGTTTTTTCCACACTAATACAAGTGCAAAAGTGGTTTCCTGCACCAACACAAGTGCGAAAAGTGGGTTTTCAACACTAACACATGTGCGAAAAGTGGTTTTTCAACACTATCACAAGTGCAAAAAGTGTTTTTTCCACACTAATACAAGTGCAAAAGTGGTTTCCTGCACCAACACAAGTGCGAAAAGTGGTTTTTCAACACTAACACAAGTGCGAAAAGTGGTTTTTCAACACTATCACAAGTGCAAAAAGTGTTTTTTTCCACACTAATACCAGTGCAAAAGTGGTTTCCTGCACCAACACAAGTGCGAAAAGTGGTTGTTCAACACTAACACAAGTACGAAAAGTGGTTTTTCAACACTATCACAAGTGCAAAAAGTGTTTTTTCCCATTAATACAAGTGCAAAAGTGGTTTCCTGCACCACCACAAGTGCAAAAAGTGGATTTTCAACACTAACACAAGTGCGAAAAGTGGTTTCCTTCACTAACACATGTGAGAAAAGTAGGTTTTCAACACTAACACAAGTGCGAAAAGTGGTTTCCTTCACCAACACCAGTGCGAAAAGTGGTTTTTCAACACTATCACAAGGGCAAAAAGTGTTTTTTCCACACTAATACAAGTGCAAAAGTGGTTTCCTGCACCAACACAAGTGCGAAAAGTGGTTTTTCAACACTAACACAAGTGCGAAAAGTGGTTTTTCAACACTATCACAAGTGCAAAAAGTGTTTTTTCCACACTAATACAAGTGCAAAAGTGGTTTGCTGCACCAACACAAGTGCAAAAAGTGTTTTTTCAACACTAACACAAGTGCGAAAAGTGGATTTTCAACACTAACACAAGTGCGAAAAGTGGTTTTCAACACTATCGCAAGTGCAAAAAGTGGTTTTTCAACACTAACACAAGTGCGAAACGTGGTTTTTCCACACTAATACAAGTGCAAAAGTGGTTTCCTGCACGAACACAAGTGCGAAAAGTGGTTTTTCAACACTAACACAAGTGCGAAAAGTGGTTTTTCAACACTATCACAAGTGCAAAAAGTGTTTTTTCCACATTAATACAAGTGCAAAAGTGGTTTCCTGCACCAACACAAGTGCGAAAAGTGTGGCTTTCAACATGAACACAAGTGCGAAAGTGGTTTTTCAACACTATCACAAGTGCAAAAAGTGTTTTTTCCACACTAATACCAGTGCAAAAGTGGTTTCCTTCACCAACACAAGTGCGAAAAGTGGTTGTTCAACACTAACACAAGTGCGAAAAGTGGTTTTTCAACACTATCACAAGTGCAAAAAGTGTTTTTTCCACAATAATACAAGTGCAAAAGTGGTTTCCTGCACCAACACAGGTGCGAAAAGTGGTTTTTCAACACTAACACAAGTGCGAAAAGTGGTTTTTCAACACTAACACAAGTGCGAAAAGTGGTTTTTCAACACTATCACAAGTGCAAAAAGTGTTTTTTCCACACTAATACAAGTGCAAAAGTGGTTTCCTGCACCAACACAAGTGCGAAAAGTGGTTTTTCAACACTAACACAAGTGCGAAAAGTGGTTTTTCAACGCTATCACAAGTGCAAAAAGTGTTTTTTCCACACTAATACAAGTGCAAAAGTGGTTTCCTGCACCAACACAAGTGCGAACAGTGGTTTTTCAACACTAACACAAGTGCGAAAAGTCGTTTTTCAACACTATCACAAGTGCAAAAAGTGTTTTTTCCACACTAATACAAGTGCAAAAGTGGTTTCCTGCACCAACACAAGTGCGAAAAGTGGTTTTTCAACACTAACACAAGTGCGAAAAGTGGTTTTTCAACACTATCACAAGTGCAAAAAGTATTTTTCCACACTAATACAAGTGCAAAAGTGGTTTCCTGCACAAACACAAGTGCGAAAAGTGGTTTTTCAACACTAACACAAGTGCGAAAAGTGGTTTTTCAACACTATCACAAGTGCAAAAAGTGTTTTTTCCACACTAATACCAGTGCAAAAGTGGTTTCCTTCACCAACACAAGTGCGAAAAGTGGTTGTTCAACACTAACACAAGGACGAAAAGTGGTTTTTCAACACTATCACAAGTGCAAAAAGTGTTTTTTCCACACTAATACAAGTGCAAAAGTGGTTTCCTGCACCAACACAAGTGCAAAAAGTGGTTTTTCAACACTAACACAAGTGCGAAAAGTGGTTTTTCAACACTAACACAAGTGCGAAAAGTGGTTTTTCAACACTATCACAAGTGCAAAAAGTGTTTTTTCCACACTAATACAAGTGCAAAAGTGGTTTCCTGCACCAACACAAGTGCGAAAAGTGGTTTTTCAACACTAACACAAGTGCGAAAAGTGGTTTTTCAACACTAACACAAGTGCGAAAAGTGGTTTTTCAACACTATCACAAGTGCAAAAAGTGTTTTTTCCACACTAATACAAGTGCAAAAGTGGTTTCCTGCACCAACACAAGTGCGAAAAGTGGTTTTTCAACACTATCACAAGTGCAAAAAGTGTGTTTTCCACACTAATACAAGTGCAAAAGTGGTTTCGTGCACCAACACAAGTGCGAAAAGTGGTTTTTCAACACTAACACAAGTGCGAAAAGTGGTTTTTCAACACTAACACAAGTGCGAAAAGTGTTTTTTCCACACTAATACAAGTGCAAAAGTGGTTTCCTGCACCAACACAAGTGAGAAAAGTCGTTTTTCAACACTAACACAAGTGCGAAAAGTGGTTTTTCAACACTAACACAAGTGGGAAAGTGTTTTTTCCACACTAATACAAGTGCAAAAGTGGTTTCCTGCACCAACACAAGTGCGAAAAGTGGGTTTTCAACACTATCACAAGTGCGAAAAGTGGTTTTTCAACACTAACACAAGTGCGAAAAGTGGTTTTTCAACACTAATACAAGTGCGAAAAGTGGTTTTTCAACACTATCACAAGTGCAAAAAGTGTTTTTCCACACTAATACAGGTGCAAAAGGTGGTTTCCTTCACAAACACAAGTGCGAAAAGTGGTTTTTCAACACTAACACAAGTGCAAAAAGTGGTTTTGCAACACTAACACAAGTGCGAAAAGTGGTTTTCCACACTAATACAAGTGCAAAAGTGGTTTCCTGCAGCAACACAAGTGCGAAAAGTGGTTTTGCAACACTAACACAAGTGCGAAAAGTGGTTTTTCCACAATAATACAAGTGCAAAAGTGGTTTTTCAACACTAATGCAAGTGCGAAAAGTGGTTTTTCCACACTAATACAAGTGCAAAAGTGGTTTGCTGCACCAACACAAGTGCGAAAAGTGGTTTGTCAACACTAACACAAGTGCGAAAAGTGGTTTTTCAACACTAACACAAGTGCGAAAAGTGTTTTTTCCACACTAATGCAAGTGCAAAAGTGGTTTCCTGCACCAACACAAGTGCGAAAAGTGGTTTTTCAACACTATCACAAGTGCAAAAAGTGTTTTTTCCACACTAATACAAGTGCAAAAGTGGTTTCCTGCACCAACACAAGTGCGAACAGTGGTTTTTCAACACTAACACAAGTGCGAAAAGTGGTTTTTCAACACTATCACAAGTGCAAAAAGTGTTTTTTCCACACTAATACAAGTGCAAAAGTGGTATCCTGCACCAACACAAGTGCGAAAAGTGGTTTTTCAACACTAACACAAGTGCGAAAAGTGGTTTTTCAACACTATCACAAGTGCAAAAAGTGTTTTTTCCACACTAATACAAGTGCAAAAGTGGTTTCCTGCACCAACACAAGTGCGAACAGTGGTTTTTCAACACTAACACAAGTGCGAAAAGTGGTTTTTCAACACTATCACAAGTGCAAAAAGTGTTTTTTCCACACTAATACAAGTGCAAAAGTGGTTTCCTGCACCAACACAAGTGCGAAAAGTGGTTTTTCAACACTAACACAAGTGCGAAAAGTGGTTTTTCAACACTATCACAAGTGCAAACAGTGTTTTTTCCACACTAATACAAGTGCAAAAGTGGTTTCCTGCACCAACACAAGTGCGAAAAGTGGGTTTTCAACACTAACACATGTGCGAAAAGTGGTTTTTCAACACTATCACAAGTGCAAAAAGTGTTTTTTCCACACTAATACAAGTGCAAAAGTGGTTTCCTGCACCAACACAAGTGCGAAAAGTGGTTTTTCAACACTAACACAAGTGCGAAAAGTGGTTTTTCAACACTATCACAAGTGCAAAAAGTGTTTTTTCCACACTAATACCAGTGCAAAAGTGGTTTCCTGCACCAACACAAGTGCGAAAAGTGGTTGTTCAACACTAACACAAGTACGAAAAGTGGTTTTTCAACACTATCACAAGTGCAAAAAGTGTTTTTTCCCATTAATACAAGTGCAAAAGTGGTTTCCTGCACCACCACAAGTGCAAAAAGTGGATTTTCAACACTAACACAAGTGCGAAAAGTGGTTTCCTTCACTAACACATGTGCGAAAAGTGGGTTTTCAACACTAACACAAGTGCGAAAAGTGGTTTCCTTCACCAACACCATTGCGAAAAGTGGTTTTTCAACACTATCACAAGGGCAAAAAGTGTTTTTTCCACACTAATACAAGTGCAAAAGTGGTTTCCTGCACCAACACAAGTGCGAAAAGTGGTTTTTCAACACTAACACAAGTGCGAAAAGTGGTTTTTCAAAACTATCACAAGTGCAAAAAGTGTTTTTTCCACACTAATACAAGTGCAAAAGTGGTTTCCTGCACCAACACAAGTGCAAAAAGTGTTTTTTCAACACTAACACAAGTGCGAAAAGTGGATTTTCAACACTAACACAAGTGCGAAAAGTGGTTTTCAACACTATCGCAAGTGCAAAAAGTGGTTTTTCAACACTAACACAAGTGCGAAACGTGGTTTTTCCACACTAATACAAGTGCAAAAGTGGTTTCCTGCACGAACACAAGTGCGAAAAGTGGTTTTTCAACACTAACACAAGTGCGAAAAGTGGTTTTTCAACACTATCACAAGTGCAAAAAGTGTTTTTTCCACATTAATACAAGTGCAAAAGTGGTTTCCTGCACCAACACAAGTGCGAAAAGTGTGGCTTTCAACACGAACACAAGTGCGAAAGTGGTTTTTCAACACTATCACAAGTGCAAAAAGTGTTTTTTCCACACTAATACCAGTGCAAAAGTGGTTTCCTTCACCAACACAAGTGCGAAAAGTGGTTGTTCAACACCAACACAAGTGCGAAAAGTGGTTTTTCAACACTATCACAAGTGCAAAAAGTGTTTTTTCCACACTAATACAAGTGCAAAAGTGGTTTCCTGCACCATCACAAGTGCGAAAAGTGGTTTTTCAACACTAACACAAGTGCGAAAAGTGGTTTTTCAACACTATCACAAGTGCAAAAAGTGTTTTTCCACACTAATACAAGTGCAAAAGTGGTTTCCTGCACCAACACAAGTGCGAAAAGTGGTTTTTCAACACTAACACAAGTGCGAAAAGTGGTTTTTCAACGCTATCACAAGTGCAAAAAGTGTTTTTTCCACACTAATACAAGTGCAAAAGTGGTTTCCTGCACCAACACAAGTGCGAACAGTGGTTTTTCAACACTAACACAAGTGCGAAAAGTGGTTTTTCAACACTATCACAAGTGCAAAAAGTGTTTTTTCCACACTAATACAAGTGCAAAAGTGGCTTCCTGCACCAACACAAGTGCGAAAAGTGGTTTTTCAACACTAACACAAGTGCGAAAAGTGGTTTTTCAACACTATCACAAGTGCAAAAAGTGTTTTTTCCACACTAATACAAGTGCAAAAGTGGTTTCCTGCACCAACACAAGTGCGAACAGTGGTTTTTCAACACTAACACAAGTGCGAAAAGTGGTTTTTCAACACTATCACAAGTGCAAAAAGTGTTTTTTCCACACTAATACAAGTGCAAAAGTGGTTTCCTGCACCAACACAAGTGCGAAAAGTGGTTTTTCAACACTAACACAAGTGCGAAAAGTGGTTTTTCAACACTATCACAAGTGCAAACAGTGTTTTTTCCACACTAATACAAGTGCAAAAGTGGTTTCCTGCACCAACACAAGTGCGAAAAGTGGGTTTTCAACACTAACACATGTGCGAAAAGTGGTTTTTCAACACTATCACAAGTGCAAAAAGTGTTTTTTCCACACTAATACAAGTGCAAAAGTGGTTTCCTGCACCAACACAAGTGCGAAAAGTGGTTTTTCAACACTAACACAAGTGCGAAAAGTGGTTTTTCAACACTATCACAAGTGCAAAAAGTGTTTTTTCCACACTAATACCAGTGCAAAAGTGGTTTCCTGCACCAACACAAGTGCGAAAAGTGGTTGTTCAACACTAACACAAGTACGAAAAGTGGTTTTTCAACACTATCACAAGTGCAAAAAGTGTTTTTTCCACACTAATACAAGTGCAAAAGTGGTTTCCTGCACCATCACAAGTGCGAAAAGTGGTTTTTCAACACTAACACAAGTGCGAAAAGTGGTTTTTCAACACTATCACAAGTGCAAAAAGTGTTTTTCCACACTAATACAAGTGCAAAAGTGGTTTCCTGCACCAACACAAGTGCGAAAAGTGGTTTTTCAACACTAACACAAGTGCGAAAAGTGGTTTTTCAACGCTATCACAAGTGCAAAAAGTGTTTTTTCCACACTAATACAAGTGCAAAAGTGGTTTCCTGCACCAACACAAGTGCGAACAGTGGTTTTTCAACACTAACACAAGTGCGAAAAGTGGTTTTTCAACACTATCACAAGTGCAAAAAGTGTTTTTTCCACACTAATACAAGTGCAAAAGTGGCTTCCTGCACCAACACAAGTGCGAAAAGTGGTTTTTCAACACTAACACAAGTGCGAAAAGTGGTTTTTCAACACTATCACAAGTGCAAACAGTGTTTTTTCCACACTAATACAAGTGCAAAAGTGGTTTCCTGCACCAACACAAGTGCGAAAAGTGGGTTTTCAACACTAACACATGTGCGAAAAGTGGTTTTTCAACACTATCACAAGTGCAAAAAGTGTTTTTTCCACACTAACACAAGTGCAAAAGTGGTTTCCTGCACCAACACAAGTGCGAAAAGTGGTTTTTCAACACTAACACAAGTGCGAAAAGTGGTTTTTCAACACTATCACAAGTGCAAAAAGTGTTTTTTCCACACTAATACAAGTGCAAAAGTGGTTTCCTGCACCAACGCAAGTGCGAAAAGTGTGTTTTTCAACACTAACACAAGTGCGAAAAGTGGTTTTTCAACACTAACACAAGTGCGAAAAGTGGTTTTTCAACACGATCACAAGTGCAAAAAGTGTTTTTTCCACACTAATACAAGTGCAAAAGTGGTTTCCTGCACCACCACAAGTGCAAAAAGTGGATTTTCAACACTAACACAAGTGCGAAAAGTGGTTTCCTTCACTAACACATGTGAGAAAAGTGGGTTTTCAACACTAACACAAGTGCGAAAAGTGGTTTTTCAACGCTATCACAAGTGCAAAAAGTGTTTTTTCCACACTAATACAAGTGCAAAAGTGGTTTCCTGCACCAACACAAGTGCGAACAGTGGTTTTTCAACACTAACACAAGTGCGAAAAGTGGTTTTTCAACACTATCACAAGTGCAAAAAGTGTTTTTTCCACACTAATACAAGTGCAAAAGTGGTTTCCTGCACCAACACAAGTGCGAAAAGTGGTTTTTCAACACTAACACAAGTGCGAAAAGTGGTTTTTCAACACTATCACAAGTGCAAACAGTGTTTTTTCCACACTAATACAAGTGCAAAAGTGGTTTCCTGCACCAACACAAGTGCGAAAAGTGGGTTTTCAACACTAACACATGTGCGAAAAGTGGTTTTTCAACACTATCACAAGTGCAAAAAGTGTTTTTTCCACACTAACACAAGTGCAAAAGTGGTTTCCTGCACCAACACAAGTGCGAAAAGTGGTTTTTCAACACTAACACAAGTGCGAAAAGTGGTTTTTCAACACTATCACAAGTGCAAAAAGTGTTTTTTCCACACTAATACAAGTGCAAAAGTGGTTTCCTGCACCAACACAAGTGCGAAATGTGTGTTTTTGCAACACTAACACAAGTGCGAAAAGTGGTTTTTCAACACTAACACAAGTGCGAAAAGTGGTTTTTCAACACGATCACAAGTGCAAAAAGTGTTTTTTCCACACTAATACAAGTGCAAAAGTGGTTTCCTGCACCACCACAAGTGCAAAAAGTGGATTTTCAACACTAACACAAGTGCGAAAAGTGGTTTCCTTCACTAACACATGTGAGAAAAGTAGGTTTTCAACACTAACACAAGTGCGAAAAGTGGTTTCCTTCACCAACACCAGTGCGAAAAGTGGTTTTTCAACACTATCACAAGGGCAAAAAGTGTTTTTTCCACACTAATACAAGTGCAAAAGTGGTTTCCTGCACCAACACAAGTGCGAAAAGTGGTTTTTCAACACTAACACAAGTGCGAAAAGTGGTTTTTCAACACTATCACAAGTGCAAAAAGTGTTTTTTCCACACTAATACAAGTGCAAAAGTGGTTTGCTGCACCAACACAAGTGCAAAAAGTGTTTTTTCAACACTAACACAAGTGCGAAAAGTGGATTTTCAACACTAACACAAGTGCGAAAAGTGGTTTTCAACACTATCGCAAGTGCAAAAAGTGGTTTTTCAACACTAACACAAGTGCGAAACGTGGTTTTTCCACACTAATACAAGTGCAAAAGTGGTTTCCTGCACGAACACAAGTGCGAAAAGTGGTTTTTCAACACTAACACAAGTGCGAAAAGTGGTTTTTCAACACTATCACAAGTGCAAAAAGTGTTTTTTCCACATTAATACAAGTGCAAAAGTGGTTTCCTGCACCAACACAAGTGCGAAAAGTGTGGCTTTCAACATGAACACAAGTGCGAAAGTGGTTTTTCAACACTATCACAAGTGCAAAAAGTGTTTTTTCCACACTAATACCAGTGCAAAAGTGGTTTCCTTCACCAACACAAGTGCGAAAAGTGGTTGTTCAACACTAACACAAGTGCGAAAAGTGGTTTTTCAACACTATCACAAGTGCAAAAAGTGTTTTTTCCACACTAATACAAGTGCAAAAGTGGTTTCCTGCACCATCACAAGTGCGAAAAGTGGTTTTTCAACACTAACACAAGTGCGAAAAATGGTTTTTCAACACTATCACAAGTGCAAAAAGTGTTTTTTCCACAATAATACAAGTGCAAAAGTGGTTTCCTGCACCAACACAGGTGCGAAAAGTGGTTTTTCAACACTAACACAAGTGCGAAAAGTGGTTTTTCAACACTAACACAAGTGCGAAAAGTGGTTTTTCAACACTATCACAAGTGCAAAAAGTGTTTTTTCCACACTAATACAAGTGCAAAAGTGGTTTCCTGCACCAACACAAGTGCGAAAAGTGGTTTTTCAACACTAACACAAGTGCGAAAAGTGGTTTTTCAACGCTATCACAAGTGCAAAAAGTGTTTTTTCCACACTAATACAAGTGCAAAAGTGGTTTCCTGCACCAACACAAGTGCGAACAGTGGTTTTTCAACACTAACACAAGTGCGAAAAGTCGTTTTTCAACACTATCACAAGTGCAAAAAGTGTTTTTTCCACACTAATACAAGTGCAAAAGTGGTTTCCTGCACCAACACAAGTGCGAAAAGTGGTTTTTCAACACTAACACAAGTGCGAAAAGTGGTTTTTCAACACTATCACAAGTGCAAAAAGTATTTTTCCACACTAATACAAGTGCAAAAGTGGTTTCCTGCACAAACACAAGTGCGAAAAGTGGTTTTTCAACACTAACACAAGTGCGAAAAGTGGTTTTTCAACACTATCACAAGTGCAAAAAGTGTTTTTTCCACACTAATACCAGTGCAAAAGTGGTTTCCTTCACCAACACAAGTGCGAAAAGTGGTTGTTCAACACTAACACAAGGACGAAAAGTGGTTTTTCAACACTATCACAAGTGCAAAAAGTGTTTTTTCCACACTAATACAAGTGCAAAAGTGGTTTCCTGCACCAACACAAGTGCAAAAAGTGGTTTTTCAACACTAACACAAGTGCGAAAAGTGGTTTTCAACACTAACACAAGTGCGAAAAGTGGTTTTTTTCAACACTATCACAAGTGCAAAAAGTGTTTTTTCCACACTAATACAAGTGCAAAAGTGGTTTCCTGCACCAACACAAGTGCGAAAAGTGGTTTTTCAACACTAACACAAGTGCGAAAAGTGGTTTTTCAACACTAACACAAGTGCGAAAAGTGGTTTTTCAACACTATCACAAGTGCAAAAAGTGTTTTTTCCACACTAATACAAGTGCAAAAGTGGTTTCCTGCACCAACACAAGTGCGAAAAGTGGTTTTTCAACACTATCACAAGTGCAAAAAGTGTGTTTTCCACACTAATACAAGTGCAAAAGTGGTTTCGTGCACCAACACAAGTGCGAAAAGTGGTTTTTCAACACTAACACAAGTGCGAAAAGTGGTTTTTCAACACTAACACAAGTGCGAAAAGTGTTTTTTCCACACTAATACAAGTGCAAAAGTGGTTTCCTGCACCAACACAAGTGAGAAAAGTCGTTTTTCAACACTAACACAAGTGCGAAAAGTGGTTTTTCAACACTAACACAAGTGGGAAAGTGTTTTTTCCACACTAATACAAGTGCAAAAGTGGTTTCCTGCACCAACACAAGTGCGAAAAGTGGGTTTTCAACACTATCACAAGTGCGAAAAGTGGTTTTTCAACACTAACACAAGTGCGAAAAGTGGTTTTTCAACACTAATACAAGTGCGAAAAGTGGTTTTTCAACACTATCACAAGTGCAAAAAGTGTTTTTCCACACTAATACAGGTGCGAAAGGTGGTTTCCTTCACAAACACAAGTGCGAAAAGTGGTTTTTCAACACTAACACAAGTGCAAAAAGTGGTTTTGCAACACTAACACAAGTGCGAAAAGTGGTTTTCCACACTAATACAAGTGCAAAAGTGGTTTCCTGCAGCAACACAAGTGCGAAAAGTGGTTTTGCAACACTAACACAAGTGCGAAAAGTGGTTTTTCCACAATAATACAAGTGCAAAAGTGGTTTTTCAACACTAATGCAAGTGCGAAAAGTGGTTTTTCCACACTAATACAAGTGCAAAAGTGGTTTGCTGCACCAACACAAGTGCGAAAAGTGGTTTGTCAACACTAACACAAGTGCGAAAAGTGGTTTTTCAACACTAACACAAGTGCGAAAAGTGTTTTTTCCACACTAATGCAAGTGCAAAAGTGGTTTCCTGCACCAACACAAGTGCGAAAAGTGGTTTTTCAACACTATCACAAGTGCAAAAAGTGTTTTTTCCACACTAATACAAGTGCAAAAGTGGTTTCCTGCACCAACACAAGTGCGAACAGTGGTTTTTCAACACTAACACAAGTGCGAAAAGTGGTTTTTCAACACTATCACAAGTGCAAAAAGTGTTTTTTCCACACTAATACAAGTGCAAAAGTGGTATCCTGCACCAACACAAGTGCGAAAAGTGGTTTTTCAACACTAACACAAGTGCGAAAAGTGGTTTTTCAACACTATCACAAGTGCAAAAAGTGTTTTTTCCACACTAATACAAGTGCAAAAGTGGTTTCCTGCACCAACACAAGTGCGAACAGTGGTTTTTCAACACTAACACAAGTGCGAAAAGTGGTTTTTCAACACTATCACAAGTGCAAAAAGTGTTTTTTCCACACTAATACAAGTGCAAAAGTGGTTTCCTGCACCAACACAAGTGCGAAAAGTGGTTTTTCAACACTAACACAAGTGCGAAAAGTGGTTTTTCAACACTATCACAAGTGCAAACAGTGTTTTTTCCACACTAATACAAGTGCAAAAGTGGTTTCCTGCACCAACACAAGTGCGAAAAGTGGGTTTTCAACACTAGCACATGTGCGAAAAGTGGTTTTTCAACACTATCACAAGTGCAAAAAGTGTTTTTTCCACACTAATACAAGTGCAAAAGTGGTTTCCTGCACCAACACAAGTGCGAAAAGTGGTTTTTCAACACTAACACAAGTGCGAAAAGTGGTTTTTCAACACTATCACAAGTGCAAAAAGTGTTTTTTCCACACTAATACCAGTGCAAAAGTGGTTTCCTGCACCAACACAAGTGCGAAAAGTGGTTGTTCAACACTAACACAAGTACGAAAAGTGGTTTTTCAACACTATCACAAGTGCAAAAAGTGTTTTTTCCCATTAATACAAGTGCAAAAGTGGTTTCCTGCACCACCACAAGTGCAAAAAGTGGATTTTCAACACTAACACAAGTGCGAAAAGTGGTTTCCTTCACTAACACATGTGCGAAAAGTGGGTTTTCAACACTAACACAAGTGCGAAAAGTGGTTTCCTTCACCAACACCATTGCGAAAAGTGGTTTTTCAACACTATCACAAGGGCAAAAAGTGTTTTTTCCACACTAATACAAGTGCAAAAGTGGTTTCCTGCACCAACACAAGTGCGAAAAGTGGTTTTTCAACACTAACACAAGTGCGAAAAGTGGTTTTTCAAAACTATCACAAGTGCAAAAAGTGTTTTTTCCACACTAATACAAGTGCAAAAGTGGTTTCCTGCACCAACACAAGTGCAAAAAGTGTTTTTTCAACACTAACACAAGTGCGAAAAGTGGATTTTCAACACTAACACAAGTGCGAAAAGTGGTTTTCAACACTATCGCAAGTGCAAAAAGTGGTTTTTCAACACTAACACAAGTGTGAAACGTGGTTTTTCCACACTAATACAAGTGCAAAAGTGGTTTCCTGCACAAACACAAGTGCGAAAAGTGGTTTTTCAACACTAACACAAGTGCGAAAAGTGGTTTTTCAACACTATCACAAGTGCAAAAAGTGTTTTTTCCACATTAATACAAGTGCAAAAGTGGTTTCCTGCACCAACACAAGTGCGAAAAGTGTGGCTTTCAACACGAACACAAGTGCGAAAGTGGTTTTTCAACACTATCACAAGTGCAAAAAGTGTTTTTTCCACACTAATACCAGTGCAAAAGTGGTTTCCTTCACCAACACAAGTGCGAAAAGTGGTTGTTCAACACCAACACAAGTGCGAAAAGTGGTTTTTCAACACTATCACAAGTGCAAAAAGTGTTTTTTCCACACTAATACAAGTGCAAAAGTGGTTTCCTGCACCATCACAAGTGCGAAAAGTGGTTTTTCAACACTAACACAAGTGCGAAAAGTGGTTTTGCAACACTAACACAAGTGCGAAAAGTGGTTTTCCACACTAATACAAGTGCAAAAGTGGTTTCCTGCAGCAACACAAGTGCGAAAAGTGGTTTTGCAACACTAACACAAGTGCGAAAAGTGGTTTTTCCACAATAATACAAGTGCAAAAGTGGTTTTTCAACACTAATGCAAGTGCGAAAAGTGGTTTTTCCACACTAATACAAGTGCAAAAGTGGTTTGCTGCACCAACACAAGTGCGAAAAGTGGTTTGTCAACACTAACACAAGTGCGAAAAGTGGTTTTTCAACACTAACACAAGTGCGAAAAGTGTTTTTTCCACACTAATGCAAGTGCAAAAGTGGTTTCCTGCACCAACACAAGTGCGAAAAGTGGTTTTTCAACACTATCACAAGTGCAAAAAGTGTTTTTTCCACACTAATACAAGTGCAAAAGTGGTTTCCTGCACCAACACAAGTGCGAACAGTGGTTTTTCAACACTAACACAAGTGCGAAAAGTGGTTTTTCAACACTATCACAAGTGCAAAAAGTGTTTTTTCCACACTAATACAAGTGCAAAAGTGGTATCCTGCACCAACACAAGTGCGAAAAGTGGTTTTTCAACACTAACACAAGTGCGAAAAGTGGTTTTTCAACACTATCACAAGTGCAAAAAGTGTTTTTTCCACACTAATACAAGTGCAAAAGTGGTTTCCTGCACCAACACAAGTGCGAACAGTGGTTTTTCAACACTAACACAAGTGCGAAAAGTGGTTTTTCAACACTATCACAAGTGCAAAAAGTGTTTTTTCCACACTAATACAAGTGCAAAAGTGGTTTCCTGCACCAACACAAGTGCGAAAAGTGGTTTTTCAACACTAACACAAGTGCGAAAAGTGGTTTTTCAACACTATCACAAGTGCAAACAGTGTTTTTTCCACACTAATACAAGTGCAAAAGTGGTTTCCTGCACCAACACAAGTGCGAAAAGTGGGTTTTCAACACTAGCACATGTGCGAAAAGTGGTTTTTCAACACTATCACAAGTGCAAAAAGTGTTTTTTCCACACTAATACAAGTGCAAAAGTGGTTTCCTGCACCAACACAAGTGCGAAAAGTGGTTTTTCAACACTAACACAAGTGCGAAAAGTGGTTTTTCAACACTATCACAAGTGCAAAAAGTGTTTTTTCCACACTAATACCAGTGCAAAAGTGGTTTCCTGCACCAACACAAGTGCGAAAAGTGGTTGTTCAACACTAACACAAGTACGAAAAGTGGTTTTTCAACACTATCACAAGTGCAAAAAGTGTTTTTTCCCATTAATACAAGTGCAAAAGTGGTTTCCTGCACCACCACAAGTGCAAAAAGTGGATTTTCAACACTAACACAAGTGCGAAAAGTGGTTTCCTTCACTAACACATGTGCGAAAAGTGGGTTTTCAACACTAACACAAGTGCGAAAAGTGGTTTCCTTCACCAACACCATTGCGAAAAGTGGTTTTTCAACACTATCACAAGGGCAAAAAGTGTTTTTTCCACACTAATACAAGTGCAAAAGTGGTTTCCTGCACCAACACAAGTGCGAAAAGTGGTTTTTCAACACTAACACAAGTGCGAAAAGTGGTTTTTCAAAACTATCACAAGTGCAAAAAGTGTTTTTTCCACACTAATACAAGTGCAAAAGTGGTTTCCTGCACCAACACAAGTGCAAAAAGTGTTTTTTCAACACTAACACAAGTGCGAAAAGTGGATTTTCAACACTAACACAAGTGCGAAAAGTGGTTTTCAACACTATCGCAAGTGCAAAAAGTGGTTTTTCAACACTAACACAAGTGCGAAACGTGGTTTTTCCACACTAATACAAGTGCAAAAGTGGTTTCCTGCACAAACACAAGTGCGAAAAGTGGTTTTTCAACACTAACACAAGTGCGAAAAGTGGTTTTTCAACACTATCACAAGTGCAAAAAGTGTTTTTTCCACATTAATACAAGTGCAAAAGTGGTTTCCTGCACCAACACAAGTGCGAAAAGTGTGGCTTTCAACACGAACACAAGTGCGAAAGTGGTTTTTCAACACTATCACAAGTGCAAAAAGTGTTTTTTCCACACTAATACCAGTGCAAAAGTGGTTTCCTTCACCAACACAAGTGCGAAAAGTGGTTGTTCAACACCAACACAAGTGCGAAAAGTGGTTTTTCAACACTATCACAAGTGCAAAAAGTGTTTTTTCCACACTAATACAAGTGCAAAAGTGGTTTCCTGCACCATCACAAGTGCGAAAAGTGGTTTTTCAACACTAACACAAGTGCGAAAAGTGGTTTTTCAACACTATCACAAGTGCAAAAAGTGTTTTTCCACACTAATACAAGTGCAAAAGTGGTTTCCTGCACCAACACAAGTGCGAAAAGTGGTTTTTCAACACTAACACAAGTGCGAAAAGTGGTTTTTCAACGCTATCACAAGTGCAAAAAGTGTTTTTTCCACACTAATACAAGTGCAAAAGTGGTTTCCTGCACCAACACAAGTGCGAACAGTGGTTTTTCAACACTAACACAAGTGCGAAAAGTGGTTTTTCAACACTATCACAAGTGCAAAAAGTGTTTTTTCCACACTAATACAAGTGCAAAAGTGGCTTCCTGCACCAACACAAGTGCGAAAAGTGGTTTTTCAACACTAACACAAGTGCGAAAAGTGGTTTTTCAACACTATCACAAGTGCAAAAAGTGTTTTTTCCACACTAATACAAGTGCAAAAGTGGTTTCCTGCACCAACACAAGTGCGAACAGTGGTTTTTCAACACTAACACAAGTGCGAAAAGTGGTTTTGCAACACTATCACAAGTGCAAAAAGTGTTTTTTCCACACTAATACAAGTGCAAAAGTGGTTTCCTGCACCAACACAAGTGCGAAAAGTGGTTTTTCAACACTAACACAAGTGCGAAAAGTGGTTTTTCAACACTATCACAAGTGCAAACAGTGTTTTTTCCACACTAATACAAGTGCAAAAGTGGTTTCCTGCACCAACACAAGTGCGAAAAGTGGGTTTTCAACACTAACACATGTGCGAAAAGTGGTTTTTCAACACTATCACAAGTGCAAAAAGTGTTTTTTCCACACTAATACAAGTGCAAAAGTGGTTTCCTGCACCAACACAAGTGCGAAAAGTGGTTTTTCAACACTAACACAAGTGCGAAAAGTGGTTTTTCAACACTATCACAAGTGCAAAAAGTGTTTTTTCCACACTAATACCAGTGCAAAAGTGGTTTCCTGCACCAACACAAGTGCGAAAAGTGGTTGTTCAACACTAACACAAGTACGAAAAGTGGTTTTTCAACACAATCACAAGTGCAAAAAGTGTTTTTTCCCATTAATACAAGTGCAAAAGTGGTTTCCTGCACCACCACAAGTGCAAAAAGTGGATTTTCAACACTAACACAAGTGCGAAAAGTGGTTTCCTTCACTAACACATGTGCGAAAAGTGGGTTTTCAACACTAACACAAGTGCGAAAAGTGGTTTCCTTCACCAACACCATTGCGAAAAGTGGTTTTTCAACACTATCACAAGGGCAAAAAGTGTTTTTTCCACACTAATACAAGTGCAAAAGTGGTTTCCTGCACCAACACAAGTGCGAAAAGTGGTTTTTCAACACTAACACAAGTGCGAAAAGTGGTTTTTCAAAACTATCACAAGTGCAAAAAGTGTTTTTTCCACACTAATACAAGTGCAAAAGTGGTTTCCTGCACCAACACAAGTGCAAAAAGTGTTTTTTCAACACTAACACAAGTGCGAAAAGTGGATTTTCAACACTAACACAAGTGCGAAAAGTGGTTTTCAACACTATCGCAAGTGCAAAAAGTGGTTTTTCAACACTAACACAAGTGCGAAACGTGGTTTTTCCACACTAATACAAGTGCAAAAGTGGTTTCCTGCACGAACACAAGTGCGAAAAGTGGTTTTTCAACACTAACACAAGTGCGAAAAGTGGTTTTTCAACACTATCACAAGTGCAAAAAGTGTTTTTTCCACATTAATACAAGTGCAAAAGTGGTTTCCTGCACCAACACAAGTGCGAAAAGTGTGGCTTTCAACACGAACACAAGTGCGAAAGTGGTTTTTCAACACTATCACAAGTGCAAAAAGTGTTTTTTCCACACTAATACCAGTGCAAAAGTGGTTTCCTTCACCAACACAAGTGCGAAAAGTGGTTGTTCAACACCAACACAAGTGCGAAAAGTGGTTTTTCAACACTATCACAAGTGCAAAAAGTGTTTTTTCCACACTAATACAAGTGCAAAAGTGGTTTCCTGCACCATCACAAGTGCGAAAAGTGGTTTTTCAACACTAACACAAGTGCGAAAAGTGGTTTTTCAACACTATCACAAGTGCAAAAAGTGTTTTTCCACACTAATACAAGTGCAAAAGTGGTTTCCTGCACCAACACAAGTGCGAAAAGTGGTTTTTCAACACTAACACAAGTGCGAAAAGTGGTTTTTCAACGCTATCACAAGTGCAAAAAGTGTTTTTTCCACACTAATACAAGTGCAAAAGTGGTTTCCTGCACCAACACAAGTGCGAACAGTGGTTTTTCAACACTAACACAAGTGCGAAAAGTGGTTTTTCAACACTATCACAAGTGCAAAAAGTGTTTTTTCCACACTAATACAAGTGCAAAAGTGGCTTCCTGCACCAACACAAGTGCGAAAAGTGGTTTTTCAACACTAACACAAGTGCGAAAAGTGGTTTTTCAACACTATCACAAGTGCAAACAGTGTTTTTTCCACACTAATACAAGTGCAAAAGTGGTTTCCTGCACCAACACAAGTGCGAAAAGTGGGTTTTCAACACTAACACATGTGCGAAAAGTGGTTTTTCAACACTATCACAAGTGCAAAAAGTGTTTTTTCCACACTAACACAAGTGCAAAAGTGGTTTCCTGCACCAACACAAGTGCGAAAAGTGGTTTTTCAACACTAACACAAGTGCGAAAAGTGGTTTTTCAACACTATCACAAGTGCAAAAAGTGTTTTTTCCACACTAATACAAGTGCAAAAGTGGTTTCCTGCACCAACACAAGTGCGAAAAGTGTGTTTTTCAACACTAACACAAGTGCGAAAAGTGGTTTTTCAACACTAACACAAGTGCGAAAAGTGGTTTTTCAACACGATCACAAGTGCAAAAAGTGTTTTTTCCACACTAATACAAGTGCAAAAGTGGTTTCCTGCACCACCACAAGTGCAAAAAGTGGATTTTCAACACTAACACAAGTGCGAAAAGTGGTTTCCTTCACTAACACATGTGAGAAAAGTGGGTTTTCAACACTAACACAAGTGCGAAAAGTGGTTTTTCAACGCTATCACAAGTGCAAAAAGTGTTTTTTCCACACTAATACAAGTGCAAAAGTGGTTTCCTGCACCAACACAAGTGCGAAAAGTGGTTTTTCAACACTAACACAAGTGCGAAAAGTGGTTTTTCAACACTATCACAAGTGCAAAAAGTGTTTTTTCCACACTAATACAAGTGCAAAAGTGGTTTCCTGCACCAACACAAGTGCGAAAAGTGGTTTTTCAACACTAACACAAGTGCGAAAAGTGGTTTTTCAACACTATCACAAGTGCAAACAGTGTTTTTTCCACACTAATACAAGTGCAAAAGTGGTTTCCTGCACCAACACAAGTGCGAAAAGTGGGTTTTCAACACTAACACATGTGCGAAAAGTGGTTTTTCAACACTATCACAAGTGCAAAAAGTGTTTTTTCCACACTAACACAAGTGCAAAAGTGGTTTCCTGCACCAACACAAGTGCGAAAAGTGGTTTTTCAACACTAACACAAGTGCGAAAAGTGGTTTTTCAACACTATCACAAGTGCAAAAAGTGTTTTTTCCACACTAATACAAGTGCAAAAGTGGTTTCCTGCACCAACACAAGTGCGAAAAGTGTGTTTTTCAACACTAACACAAGTGCGAAAAGTGGTTTTTCAACACTAACACAAGTGCGAAAAGTGGTTTTTCAACACGATCACAAGTGCAAAAAGTGTTTTTTCCACACTAATACAAGTGCAAAAGTGGTTTCCTGCACCACCACAAGTGCAAAAAGTGGATTTTCAACACTAACACAAGTGCGAAAAGTGGTTTCCTTCACTAACACATGTGAGAAAAGTGGGTTTTCAACACTAACACAAGTGCGAAAAGTGGTTTCCTTCACCAACACCAGTGCGAAAAGTGGTTTTTCAACACTATCACAAGGGCAAAAAGTGTTTTTTCCACACTAATACAAGTGCAAAAGTGGTTTCCTGCACCAACACAAGTGCGAAAAGTGGTTTTTCAACACTAACGCAAGTGCGAAAAGTGGTTTTTCAACACTATCACAAGTGCAAAAAGTGTTTTTTCCACACTAATACAAGTGCAAAAGTGGTTTGCTGCACCAACACAAGGTGCAAAAAGTGTTTTTTCAACACTAACACAAGTGCGAAAAGTGGATTTTCAACACTAACACAAGTGCGAAAAGTGGTTTTCAACACTATCGCAAGTGCAAAAAGTGGTTTTTCAACACTAACACAAGTGCGAAACGTGGTTTTTCCACACTAATACAAGTGCAAAAGTGGTTTCCTGCACGAACACAAGTGCGAAAAGTGGTTTTTCAACACTAACACAAGTGCGAAAAGTGGTTTTTCAACACTATCACAAGTGCAAAAAGTGTTTTTTCCACATTAATACAAGTGCAAAAGTGGTTTCCTGCACCAACACAAGTGCGAAAAGTGTGGCTTTCAACATGAACACAAGTGCGAAAGTGGTTTTTCAACACTATCACAAGTGCAAAAAGTGTTTTTTCCACACTAATACCAGTGCAAAAGTGGTTTCCTTCACCAACACAAGTGCGAAAAGTGGTTGTTCAACACTAACACAAGTGCGAAAAGTGGTTTTTCAACACTATCACAAGTGCAAAAAGTGTTTTTTCCACACTAATACAAGTGCAAAAGTGGTTTCCTGCACCATCACAAGTGCGAAAAGTGGTTTTTCAACACTAACACAAGTGCGAAAAATGGTTTTTCAACACTATCACAAGTGCAAAAAGTGTTTTTTCCACAATAATACAAGTGCAAAAGTGGTTTCCTGCACCAACACAGGTGCGAAAAGTGGTTTTTCAACACTAACACAAGTGCGAAAAGTGGTTTTTCAACACTAACACAAGTGCGAAAAGTGGTTTTTCAACACTATCACAAGTGCAAAAAGTGTTTTTTCCACACTAATACAAGTGCAAAAGTGGTTTCCTGCACCAACACAAGTGCGAAAAGTGGTTTTTCAACACTAACACAAGTGCGAAAAGTGGTTTTTCAACGCTATCACAAGTGCAAAAAGTGTTTTTTCCACACTAATACAAGTGCAAAAGTGGTTTCCTGCACCAACACAAGTGCGAACAGTGGTTTTTCAACACTAACACAAGTGCGAAAAGTCGTTTTTCAACACTATCACAAGTGCAAAAAGTGTTTTTTCCACACTAATACAAGTGCAAAAGTGGTTTCCTGCACCAACACAAGTGCGAAAAGTGGTTTTTCAACACTAACACAAGTGCGAAAAGTGGTTTTTCAACACTATCACAAGTGCAAACAGTGTTTTTTCCACACTAATACAAGTGCAAAAGTGGTTTCCTGCACCAACACAAGTGCGAAAAGTGGGTTTTCAACACTAACACATGTGCGAAAAGTGGTTTTTCAACACTATCACAAGTGCAAAAAGTGTTTTTTCCACACTAATACAAGTGCAAAAGTGGTTTCCTGCACCAACACAAGTGCGAAAAGTGGTTTTTCAACACTAACACAAGTGCGAAAAGTGGTTTTTCAACACTATCACAAGTGCAAAAAAAATTTTTTCCACACTAATACCAGTGCAAAAGTGGTTTCCTTCACCAACACAAGTGCGAAAAGTGGTTGTTCAACACTAACACAAGTGCGAAAAGTATTTTTTTCACACTAATACAAGTGCAAAAGTGGTTTCCTGCACCAACACAAGTGCGAAAAGTGGAATTTCAACACTAGCACAAGTGCGAAAAGTGGGTTTTCAACACTAACACAAGTGCGAAAAGTGGTTTCCTTCACTAACACAAGTGCGAAAAGTGGTTTTTCAACACTAACACAAGTGCGAAAAGTGGTTTTTCAACACTAACACAAGTGCGAAAAGTAGTTTTTTCCACACTAATACAAGTGCAAAAGTGGTTTCCTGCACCAACACAAGTGCGAAAAGTGGTTTTTCAACACTAACACAAGTGCAAAAGTGGTTTCCTGCACCAACACAAGTGCGAACAGTGGTTTTTCAACACTAACACAAGTGCGAAAAGTGGTTTTTCAACACTATCACAAGTGCAAAAAGTGTTTTTTCCACACTAATACAAGTGCAAAAGTGGTTTCCTGCACCAACACAAGTGCGAAAAGTGGTTTTTCAACACTAACACAAGTGCGAAAAGTGGTTTTTCAACATTATCACAAGTGCAAAAAGTGTTTTTTCCACACTAATACAAGTGCAAAAGTGGTTTCCTGCACCAACACAAGTGCGAACAGTGGTTTTTCAACACTAACACAAGTGCGAAAAGTGGTTTTTCAACACTATCACAAGTGCAAAAAGTGTTTTTTCCACACTAATACAAGTGCAAAAGTGGTTTCCTGCACCAACACAAGTGCGAAAAGTGGTTTTTCAACACTAACACAAGTGCGAAAAGTGGTTTTTCAACACTATCACAAGTGCAAACAGTGTTTTTTCCACACTAATACAAGTGCAAAAGTGGTTTCCTGCACCAACACAAGTGCGAAAAGTGGGATTTCAACACTAACACATGTGCGAAAAGTGGTTTTTCAACACTATCACAAGTGCAAAAAGTGTTTTTTCCACACTAATACAAGTGCAAAAGTGGTTTCCTGCACCAACACAAGTGCGAAAAGTGGTTTTTCGACACTAACACAAGTGCGAAAAGTGGTTTTTCAACACTATCACAAGTGCAAAAAGTGTTTTTTCCACACTAATACCAGTGCAAAAGTGGTTTCCTTCACCAACACAAGTGCGAAAAGTGGTTGTTCAACACTAACACAAGTACGAAAAGTGTTTTTTCAACACTATCACAAGTGCAAAAAGTGTTTTTTCCACACTAATACAAGTGCAAAAGTGGTTTCCTGCACCACCACAAGTGCCAAAAGTGGATTTTCAACACTAACACAAGTGCGAAAAGTGGTTTCCTTCACTAACACATGTGTGAAAAGTGGGTTTTCAACACTAACACAAGTGCGAAAAGTGGTTTCCTTCACCAACACCAGTGCGAAAAGTGGTTTTTCAACACTATCACAAGGGCAAAAAGTGTTTTTTCCACACTAATACAAGTGCAAAAGTGGTTTCCTGCACCAACACAAGTGCGAAAAGTGGTTTTTCAACACTAACACAAGTGCGAAAAGTGGTTTTTCAAAACTATCACAAGTGCAAAAAGTGTTTTTTCCACACTAATACAAGTGCAAAAGTGGTTTCCTGCACCAACACAAGTGCAAAAAGTGTTTTTTCAACACTAACACAAGTGCGAAAAGTGGATTTTCAACACTAACACAAGTGCAAAAAGTGGTTTTCAACACTATCGCAAGTGCAAAAAGTGGTTTTTCAACACTAACACAAGTGCGAAACGTGGTTTTTCCACACTAATACAAGTGCAAAAGTGGTTTCCTGCACGAACACAAGTGCGAAAAGTGGTTTTTCAACACTAACACAAGTGCGAAAAGTGGTTTTTCAACACTATCACAAGTGCAAAAAGTGTTTTTTCCACATTAATACAAGTGCAAAAGTGGTTTCCTGCACCAACACAAGTGCGAAAAGTGTGGCTTTCAACACGAACACAAGTGCGAAAGTGGTTTTTCAACACTATCACAAGTGCAAAAAGTGTTTTTCCACACTAATACAAGTGCAAAAGTGGTTTCCTGCACCAACACAAGTGCGAAAAGTGGTTTTTCAACACTAACACAAGTGCGAAAAGTGGTTTTTCAACACTAACACAAGTGCGAAAAGTGGTTTTTCAACACTATCACAAGTGCAAAAAGTGTTTTTGCCACACTAATACAAGTGCAAAAGTGGTTTCCGGCACCAACACAAGTGCGAAAAGTGGTTTTTCAACACTAACACAAGTGCGAAAAGTGGTTTTTCAACACTATCACAAGTGCAAAAAGTGTTTTTTCCACACTAATACAAGTGCAAAAGTGGTTTCCTGCACCAACACAAGTGCGAACAGTGGTTTTTCAACACTAACACAAGTGCGAAAAGTGGTTTTTCAACACTATCACAAGTGCAAAAAGTGTTTTTTCCACACTAATACAAGTGCAAAAGTGGTTTCCTGCACCAACACAAGTGCGAAAAGTGGTTTTTCAACACTAACACAAGTGCGAAAAGTGGTTTTTCAACACTATCACAAGTGCAAACAGTGTTTTTTCCACACTAATACAAGTGCAAAAGTGGTTTCCTGCACCAACACAAGTGCGAAAAGTGGGTTTTCAACACTAACACATGTGCGAAAAGTGGTTTTTCAACACTATCACAAGTGCAAAAAGTGTTTTTTCCACACTAATACAAGTGCAAAAGTGGTTTCCTGCACCAACACAAGTGCGAAAAGTGGTTTTTCAACACTAACACAAGTGCGAAAAGTGGTTTTTCAACACTATCACAAGTGCAAAAAGTGTTTTTTCCACACTAATACCAGTGCAAAAGTGGTTTCCTTCACCAACACAAGTGCGAAAAGTGGTTGTTCAACACTAACACAAGTACGAAAAGTGGTTTTTCAACACTATCACAAGTGCAAAAAGTGTTTTTTCCACACTAATACAAGTGCAAAAGTGGTTTCCTGCACCAACACAAGTGCAAAAAGTGGTTTTTCAACACTAACACAAATGCGAAAAGTGGTTTTTCAACACTAACACAAGTGCGAAAAGTGGTTTTTCAACACTATCACAAGTGCAAAAAGTGTTTTTTCCACACTAATACAAGTGCAAAAGTGGTTTCCTGCACCAACACAAGTGCGAAAAGTTGTTTTTCAACACTAACACAAGTGCGAAAAGTGGTTTTTCAACACTAACACAAGTGCGAAAAGTGGTTTTTCAACACTATCACAAGTGCAAAAAGTGTTTTTTCCACACTAATACAAGTGCAAAAGTGGTTTCCTGCACCAACACAAGTGCAAAAAGTGGTTTTTCAACACTAACACAAGTGCGAAAAGTGGTTTTTCAACACTATCACAAGTGCAAAAAGTGTGTTTTTCACACTAATACAAGTGCAAAAGTGGTTTCGTGCACCAACACAAGTGCGAAAAGTGGTTTTTCAACACTAACACAAGTGCGAAAAGTGGTTTTTCAACACTAACACAAGTGCGAAAAGTGTTTTTTCCACACTAATACAAGTGCAAAAGTGGTTTCCTGCACCAACACAAGTGAGAAAAGTCGTTTTTCAACACTAACACAAGTGCGAAAAGTGGTTTTTCAACACTAACACAAGTGGGAAAGTGTTTTTTCCACACTAATACAAGTGCAAAAGTGGTTTCCTGCACCAACACAAGTGCGAAAAGTGGGTTTTCAACACTATCACAAGTGCGAAAAGTGGTTTTTCAACACTAATACAAGTGCGAAAAGTGGTTTCCTTCACAAACACAAGTGCGAAAAGTGGTTTTTCAACACTAACAGAAGTGCAAAAAGTGGTTTTGCAACACTAACACAAGTGCGAAAAGTGGTTTTCCACACTAATACAAGTGCAAAAGTGGTTTCCTGCACCAACACAAGTGCGAAAAGTGGTTTTGCAACACTAACACAGGTGCGAAAAGTGGTTTTTCCACACTAATACAAGTGCAAAAGTGGTTTTTCAACACTAACGCAAGTGCGAAAAGTGGTTTTTCCACACTAATACAAGTGCAAAAGTGGTTTGCTGCACCAACACAAGTGCGAAAAGTGGTTTGTCAACACTAACACAAGTGCGAAAAGTGGTTTTTCAACACTAACACAAGTGCGAAAAGTGTTTTTTCCACACTAATACAAGTGCAAAAGTGGTTTCCTGCACCAACACAAGTGCGAAAAGTGGTTTTTCAACACTAACACAAGTGCGAAAAGTGGTTTTTCAACACTATCACAAGTGCAAAAAGTGTTTTTTCCACACTAATACAAGTGCAAAAGTGGTTTCCTGCACCAACACAAGTGCGAAAAGTGGTTTTTCAACACTAACACAAGTGCGAAAAGTGGTTTTTCAACACTATCACAAGTGCAAAAAGTGTTTTTTCCACACTAATACAAGTGCAAAAGTGGTTTCCTGCACCAACACAAGTGCAAAAAGTGTTTTTTCAACACTAACACAAGTGCGAAAAGTGGATTTTCAACACTAACACAAGTGCGAAAAGTGGTTTTTCAACACTAACACAAGTGCGAAAAGTGGTTTTTCAACACTATTACAAGTGCAAAAAGTGTTTTTTCCACATTAATACAAGTGCAAAAGTGGTTTCCTGCACCAACACAAGTGCGAAAAGTGTGGCTTTCAACACGAACATAAGTGCGAAAGTGGTTTTTCAACACTATCACAAGTGCAAAAAGTGTTTTTTCCACACTAATACCAGTGCAAAAGTGGTTTCCTTCACCAACACAAGTGCGAAAAGTGGTTGTTCAACACTAACACAAGTGCGAAAAGTGGTTTTTCAACACTATCACAAGTGCAAAAAGTGTTTTTTCCACACTAATACAAGTGCAAAAGTGGTTTCCTACACCATCACAAGTGCGAAAAGTGGTTTTTCAACACTAACACAAGTGCGAAAAGTGGTTTTTCAACACTATCACAAGTGCAAAAAGTGTTTTTTCCACAATAATACAAATGCAAAAATGGTTTCCTGCACCAACACAAGTGCGAAAAGTGGTTTTTCAACACTAACACAAGTGCGAAAAGTGGTTTTTCAACACTAACACAAGTGCGAAAAGTGGTTTTTCAACACTATCACAAGTGCAAAAAGTGTTTTTTCCACAATAATACAAGTGCAAAAGTGGTTTCCTGCACCAACACAAGTGCGAAAAGTGGTTTTTCAACACTAACACAAGTGCGAAAAGTGGTTTTTCAACACTATCACAAGTGCAAAAAGTGTTTTTTCCACACTAATACAAGTGCAAAAGTGGTTTCCTGCACCAACACAAGTGCGAACAGTGGTTTTTCAACACTAATACAAGTGCGAAAAGTGGTTTTTCAACACTATCACAAGTGCAAAAAGTGTTTTTTCCACACTAATACAAGTGCAAAAGTGGTTTCCTGCACCAACACAAGTGCGAAAAGTGGTTTTTCAACACTAACACAAGTGCGAAAAGTGGTTTTTCAACACTATCACAAGTGCAAACAGTGTTTTTTCCACACTAATACAAGTGCAAAAGTGGTTTCCTGCACCAACACAAGCGCGAAAAGTGGGTTTTCAACACTAACACATGTGCGAAAAGTGGTTTTTCAACACTATCACAAGTGCAAAAAGTATTTTTCCCACACTAATACCAGTGCAAAAGTGGTTTCCTGCACCAACACAAGTGCGAAAAGTGGTTTTTCAACACTAACACAAGTGCGAAAAGTGGTTTTTCAACACTATCACAAGTGCAAAAAGTGTTTTTTCCACACTAATACCAGTGCAAAAGTGGTTTCCTTCACCAACACAAGTGCGAAAAGTGGTTGTTCAACACTAACACAAGTACGAAAAGTGGTTTTTCAACACTATCACAAGTGCAAAAAGTGTTTTTTCCACACTAATACAAGTGCAAAAGTGGTTTCCTGCACCAACACAAGTGCGAACAGTGGTTTTTCAACACTAACACAAGTGCGAAAAGTGGTTTTTCAACACTATCACAAGTGCAAAAAGTGTTTTTTCCACACTAATACAAGTGCAAATGTGGTTTCCTGCACCAACACAAGTGCGAAAAGTGGTTTTTCAACACTAACACAAGTGCGAAAAGTGGTTTTTCAACACTATCACAAGTGCAAACAGTGTTTTTTCCACACTAATACAAGTGCAAAAGTGGTTTCCTGCACCAACACAAGTGCGAAAAGTGGGTTTTCAACACTAACACATGTGCGAAAAGTGGTTTTTCAACACTATCACAAGTGCAAAAAGTGTTTTTTCCACACTAATACAAGTGCAAAAGTGGTTTCCTGCACCAACACAAGTGCGAAAAGTGGTTTTTCAACACTAACACAAGTGCGAAAAGTGGTTTTTCAACACTATCACAAGTGCAAAAAGTGTTTTTTCCACACTAATACCAGTGCAAAAGTGGTTTCCTTCACCAACACAAGTGCGAAAAGTGGTTGTTCAACACTAACACAAGTGCAAAAAGTGTTTTTTCAACACTAACACAAGTGCGAAAAGTGGATTTTCAACACTAACACAAGTGCGAAAAGTGGTTTTTCAACACTAACACAAGTGCGAAAAGTGGTTTTTCAACACTATTACAAGTGCAAAAAGTGTTTTTTCCACATTAATACAAGTGCAAAAGTGGTTTCCTGCACCAACACAAGTGCGAAAAGTGTGGCTTTCAACACGAACATAAGTGCGAAAGTTGTTTTTCAACACTATCACAAGTGCAAAAAGTGTTTTTTCCACACTAATACCAGTGCAAAAGTGGTTTCCTTCACCAACACAAGTGCGAAAAGTGGTTGTTCAACACTAACACAAGTGCGAAAAGTGGTTTTTCAACACTATCACAAGTGCAAAAAGTGTTTTTTCCACACTAATACAAGTGCAAAAGTGGTTTCCTACACCATCACAAGTGCGAAAAGTGGTTTTTCAACACTAACACAAGTGCGAAAAGTGGTTTTTCAACACTATCACAAGTGCAAAAAGTGTTTTTTCCACAATAATACAAATGCAAAAGTGGTTTCCTGCACCAACACAAGTGCGAAAAGTGGTTTTTCAACACTAACACAAGTGCGAAAAGTGGTTTTTCAACACTAACACAAGTGCGAAAAGTGGTTTTTCAACACTATCACAAGTGCAAAAAGTGTTTTTTCCACAATAATACAAGTGCAAAAGTGGTTTCCTGCACCAACACAAGTGCGAAAAGTGGTTTTTCAACACTAACACAAGTGCGAAAAGTGGTTTTTCAACACTATCACAAGTGCAAAAAGTGTTTTTTCCACACTAATACAAGTGCAAAAGTGGTTTCCTGCACCAACACAAGTGCGAACAGTGGTTTTTCAACACTAATACAAGTGCGAAAAGTGGTTTTTCAACACTATCACAAGTGCAAAAAGTGTTTTTTCCACACTAATACAAGTGCAAAAGTGGTTTCCTGCACCAACACAAGTGCGAAAAGTGGTTTTTCAACACTAACACAAGTGCGAAAAGTGGTTTTTCAACACTATCACAAGTGCAAACAGTGTTTTTTCCACACTAATACAAGTGCAAAAGTGGTTTCCTGCACCAACACAAGCGCGAAAAGTGGGTTTTCAACACTAACACATGTGCGAAAAGTGGTTTTTCAACACTATCACAAGTGCAAAAAGTATTTTTCCCACACTAATACCAGTGCAAAAGTGGTTTCCTGCACCAACACAAGTGCGAAAAGTGGTTTTTCAACACTAACACAAGTGCGAAAAGTGGTTTTTCAACACTATCACAAGTGCAAAAAGTGTTTTTTCCACACTAATACCAGTGCAAAAGTGGTTTCCTTCACCAACACAAGTGCGAAAAGTGGTTGTTCAACACTAACACAAGTACGAAAAGTGGTTTTTCAACACTATCACAAGTGCAAAAAGTGTTTTTTCCACACTAATACAAGTGCAAAAGTGGTTTCCTGCACCAACACAAGTGCGAACAGTGGTTTTTCAACACTAACACAAGTGCGAAAAGTGGTTTTTCAACACTATCACAAGTGCAAAAAGTGTTTTTTCCACACTAATACAAGTGCAAATGTGGTTTCCTGCACCAACACAAGTGCGAAAAGTGGTTTTTCAACACTAACACAAGTGCGAAAAGTGGTTTTTCAACACTATCACAAGTGCAAACAGTGTTTTTTCCACACTAATACAAGTGCAAAAGTGGTTTCCTGCACCAACACAAGTGCGAAAAGTGGGTTTTCAACACTAACACATGTGCGAAAAGTGGTTTTTCAACACTATCACAAGTGCAAAAAGTGTTTTTTCCACACTAATACAAGTGCAAAAGTGGTTTCCTGCACCAACACAAGTGCGAAAAGTGGTTTTTCAACACTAACACAAGTGCGAAAAGTGGTTTTTCAACACTATCACAAGTGCAAAAAGTGTTTTTTCCACACTAATACCAGTGCAAAAGTGGTTTCCTTCACCAACACAAGTGCGAAAAGTGGTTGTTCAACACTAACACAAGTATGAAAAGTGGTTTTTCAACACTATCACAAGTGCAAAAAGTGTTTTTTCCACACTAATACAAGTGCAAAAGTGGTTTCCTGCACCACCACAAGTGCGAAAAGTGGATTTTCAACACTAACACAAGTGCGAAAAGTGGTTTCCTTCACTAACACATGTGCGAAAAGTGGGTTTTCAACACTAACACAAGTGCGAAAAGTGGTTTCCTTCACCAACACCAGTGCGAAAAGTGGTTTTTCAACACTATCACAAGGGCAAAAAGTGTTTTTTCCACACTAATACAAGTGCAAAAGTGGTTTGCTGCACCAACACAAGTGCGAAAAGTGGTTTTTCAACACTAACACAAGTGCGAAAAGTGGTTTTTCAAAACTATCACAAGTGCAAAAAGTGTTTTTTCCACACTAATACAAGTGCAAAAGTGGTTTCCTGCACCAACACAAGTGCAAAAAGTGTTTTTTCATCACTAACACAAGTGCGAAAAGTGGATTTTCAACACTAACACAAGTGCGAAAAGTGGTTTTCAACACTATCGCAAGTGCAAAAAGTGGTTTTTCAACACTAACACAAGTGCGAAACGTGGTTTTTCCACACTAATACAAGTGCAAAAGTGGTTTCCTGCACGAACACAAGTGCGAAAAGTGGTTTTTCAACACTAACACAAGTGCGAAAAGTGGTTTTTCAACACTTTCACAAGTGCAAAAAGTGTTTTTTCCACATTAATACAAGTGCAAAAGTGGTTTCCTGCACCAACACAAGTGCGAAAAGTGTGGCTTTCAACACGAACACAAGTGCGAAAGTGGTTTTTCAACACTATCACAAGTGCAAAAATGTTTTTTCCACACTAATACAAGTGCAAAAGTGGTTTCCTGCACCAACACAAGTGCGAAAAGTGGTTTTTCAACACTAACACAAGTGCGAAAAGTGGTTTTTCAACACTATCACAAGTGCAAAAAGTGTTTTTTCCACAATAATACAAGTGCAAAAGTGGTTTCCTGCACCAACACAAGTGCGAAAAGTGGTTTTTCAACACTAACACAAGTGCGAAAAGTGGTTTTTCAACACTAACACAAGTGCGAAAAGTGGTTTTTCAACACTATCACAAGTGCAAAAAGTGTTTTTTCCACACTAATACAAGTGCAAAAGTGGTTTCCTGCACCAACACAAGTGCGAAAAGTGGTTTTTCAACACTAACACAAGTGCGAAAAGTGGTTTTTCAACACTATCACAAGTGCAAAAAGTGTTTTTTCCACACTAATACAAGTGCAAAAGTGGTTTCCTGCACCAACACAAGTGCGAACAGTGGTTTTTCAACACTAACACAAGTGCGAAAAGTGGTTTTTCAACACTATCACAAGTGCAAAAAGTGTTTTTTCCACACTAATACAAGTGCAAAAGTGGTTTCCTGCACCAACACAAGTGCGAAAAGTGGTTTTTCAACACTAACACAAGTGCGAAAAGTGGTTTTTCAACACTATCACAAGTGCAAACAGTGTTTTTTCCACACTAATACAAGTGCAAAAGTGGTTTCCTGCACCAACACAAGTGCGAAAAGTGGGTTTTCAACACTAACACATGTGCGAAAAGTGGTTTTTCAACACTATCACAAGTGCAAAAAGTGTTTTTTCCACACTAATACAAGTGCAAAAGTGGTTTCCTGCACCAACACAAGTGCGAAAAGTGGTTTTTCAACACTAACACAAGTGCGAAAAGTGGTTTTTCAACACTATCACAAGTGCAAAAAGTGTTTTTTCCACACTAATACCAGTGCAAAAGTGGTTTCCTTCACCAACACAAGTGCGAAAAGTGGTTGTTCAACACTAACACAAGTACGAAAAGTGGTTTTTCAACACTATCACAAGTGCAAAAAGTGTTTTTTCCACACTAATACAAGTGCAAAAGTGGTTTCCTGCACCAACACAAGTGCAAAAAGTGGTTTTTCAACACTAACACAAATGCGAAAAGTGGTTTTTCAACACTAACACAAGTGCGAAAAGTGGTTTTTCAACACTATCACAAGTGCAAAAAGTGTTTTTTCCACACTAATACAAGTGCAAAAGTGGTTTCCTGCACCAACACAAGTGCGAAAAGTGGGTTTTCAACACTAACACATGTGCGAAAAGTGGTTTTTCAACACTATCACAAGTGCAAAAAGTGTTTTTTCCACACTAATACAAGTGCAAAAGTGGTTTCCTGCACCAACACAAGTGCGAAAAGTGGTTTTTCAACACTAACACAAGTGCGAAAAGTGGTTTTTCAACACTATCACAAGTGCAAAAAGTGTTTTTTCCACACTAATACCAGTGCAAAAGTGGTTTCCTTCACCAACACAAGTGCGAAAAGTGGTTGTTCAACACTAACACAAGTATGAAAAGTGGTTATTCAACACTATCACAAGTGCAAAAAGTGTTTTTTCCACACTAATACAAGTGCAAAAGTGGTTTCCTGCACCACCACAAGTGCGAAAAGTGGATTTTCAACACTAACACAAGTGCGAAAAGTGGTTTCCTTCACTAACACATGTGCGAAAAGTGGGTTTTCAACACTAACACAAGTGCGAAAAGTGGTTTCCTTCACCAACACCAGTGCAAAAAGTGGTTTTTCAACACTATCACAAGGGCAAAAAGTGTTTTTTCCACACTAATACAAGTGCAAAAGTGGTTTGCTGCACCAACACAAGTGCGAAAAGTGGTTTTTCAACACTAACACAAGTGCGAAAAGTGGTTTTTCAAAACTATCACAAGTGCAAAAAGTGTTTTTTCCACACTAATACAAGTGCAAAAGTGGTTTCCTGCACCAACACAAGTGCAAAAAGTGTTTTTTCAACACTAACACAAGTGCGAAAAGTGGATTTTCAACACTAACACAAGTGCGAAAAGTGGTTTTCAACACTATCGCAAGTGCAAAAAGTGGTTTTTCAACACTAACACAAGTGCGAAACGTGGTTTTTCCACACTAATACAAGTGCAAAAGTGGTTTCCTGCACGAACACAAGTGCGAAAAGTGGTTTTTCAACACTAACACAAGTGCGAAAAGTGGTTTTTCAACACTTTCACAAGTGCAAAAAGTGTTTTTTCCACATTAATACAAGTGCAAAAGTGGTTTCCTGCACCAACACAAGTGCGAAAAGTGTGGCTTTCAACACGAACACAAGTGCGAAAGTGGTTTTTCAACACTATCACAAGTGCAAAAATGTTTTTTCCACACTAATACAAGTGCAAAAGTGGTTTCCTGCACCAACACAAGTGCGAAAAGTGGTTTTTCAACACTAACACAAGTGCGAAAAGTGGTTTTTCAACACTATCACAAGTGCAAAAAGTGTTTTTTCCACAATAATACAAGTGCAAAAGTGGTTTCCTGCACCAACACAAGTGCGAAAAGTGGTTTTTCAACACTAACACAAGTGCGAAAAGTGGTTTTTCAACACTAACACAAGTGCGAAAAGTGGTTTTTCAACACTATCACAAGTGCAAAAAGTGTTTTTTCCACACTAATACAAGTGCAAAAGTGGTTTCCTGCACCAACACAAGTGCGAAAAGTGGTTTTTCAACACTAACACAAGTGCGAAAAGTGGTTTTTCAACACTATCACAAGTGCAAAAAGTGTTTTTTCCACACTAATACAAGTGCAAAAGTGGTTTCCTGCACCAACACAAGTGCGAACAGTGGTTTTTCAACACTAACACAAGTGCGAAAAGTGGTTTTTCAACACTATCACAAGTGCAAAAAGTGTTTTTTCCACACTAATACAAGTGCAAAAGTGGTTTACTGCACCAACACAAGTGCGAAAAGTGGTTTTTCAACACTAACACAAGTGCGAAAAGTGGTTTTTCAACACTATCACAAGTGCAAACAGTGTTTTTTCCACACTAATACAAGTGCAAAAGTGGTTTCCTGCACCAACACAAGTGCGAAAAGTGGGTTTTCAACACTAACACATGTGCGAAAAGTGGTTTTTCAACACTATCACAAGTGCAAAAAGTGTTTTTTCCACACTAATACAAGTGCAAAAGTGGTTTCCTGCACCAACACAAGTGCGAAAAGTGGTTTTTCAACACTAACACAAGTGCGAAAAGTGGTTTTTCAACACTATCACAAGTGCAAAAAGTGTTTTTTCCACACTAATACCAGTGCAAAAGTGGTTTCCTTCACCAACACAAGTGCGAAAAGTGGTTGTTCAACACTAACACAAGTACAAAAAGTGGTTTTTCAACACTATCACAAGTGCAAAAAGTGTTTTTTCCACACTAATACAAGTGCAAAAGTGGTTTCCTGCACCAACACAAGTGCAAAAAGTGGTTTTTCAACACTAACACAAATGCGAAAAGTGGTTTTTCAACACTAACACAAGTGCGAAAAGTGGTTTTTCAACACTATCACAAGTGCAAAAAGTGTTTTTTCCACACTAATACAAGTGCAAAAGTGGTTTCCTGCACCAACACAAGTGCGAAAAGTTGTTTTTCAACACTAACACAAGTGCGAAAAGTGGTTTTTCAACACTAACACAAGTGCGAAAAGTGGTTTTTCAACACTATCACAAGTGCAAAAAGTGTTTTTTCCACACTAATACAAGTGCAAAAGTGGTTTCCTGCACCAACACAAGTGCAAAAAGTGGTTTTTCAACACTAACACAAGTGCGAAAAGTGGTTTTTCAACACTATCACAAGTGCAAAAAGTGTGTTTTTCACACTAATACAAGTGCAAAAGTGGTTTCGTGCACCAACACAAGTGCGAAAAGTGGTTTTTCAACACTAACACAAGTGCGAAAAGTGGTTTTTCAACACTAACACAAGTGCGAAAAGTGTTTTTTCCACACTAATACAAGTGCAAAAGTGGTTTCCTGCACCAACACAAGTGAGAAAAGTCGTTTTTCAACACTAACACAAGTGCGAAAAGTGGTTTTTCAACACTAACACAAGTGGGAAAGTGTTTTTTCCACACTAATACAAGTGCAAAAGTGGTTTCCTGCACCAACACAAGTGCGAAAAGTGGGTTTTCAACACTATCACAAGTGCGAAAAGTGGTTTTTCAACAATAACACAAGTGCGAAAAGTGGTTTTTCAACACTAATACAAGTGCGAAAAGTGGTTTTCCACACTAATACAAGTGCAAAAGTGGTTTCCTGCACCAACACAAGTGCGAAAAGTGGTTTTGCAACACTAACACAGGTGCGAAAAGTGGTTTTTCCACACTAATACAAGTGCAAAAGTGGTTTTTCAACACTAACGCAAGTGTGAAAAGTGGTTTTTCCACACTAATACAAGTGCAAAAGTGGTTTGCTGCACCAACACAAGTGCGAAAAGTGGTTTGTCAACACTAACACAAGTGCGAAAAGTGGTTTTTCAACACTAACACAAGTGCGAAAAGTGTTTTTTCCACACTAATACAAGTGCAAAAGTGGTTTCCTGCACCAACACAAGTGCGAAAAGTGGTTTTTCAACACTAACACAAGTGCGAAAAGTGGTTTTTCAACACTATCACAAGTGCAAAAAGTGTTTTTTCCACACTAATACAAGTGCAAAAGTGGTTTCCTGCACCAACACAAGTGCGAAAAGTGGTTTTTCAACACTAACACAAGTGCGAAAAGTGGTTTTTCAACACTATCACAAGTGCAAAAAGTGTTTTTTCCACACTAATACAAGTGCAAAAGTGGTTTCCTGCACCAACACAAGTGCAAAAAGTGTTTTTTCAACACTAACACAAGTGCGAAAAGTGGATTTTCAACACTAACACAAGTGCGAAAAGTGGTTTTTCAACACTATCGCAAGTGCAAAAAGTGGTTTTTCAACACTAACACAAGTGCGAAACGTGGTTTTTCCACACTAATACAAATGCAAAAGTGGTTTCCTGCATGAACACAAGTGCGAAAAGTGGTTTTTCAACACTAACACAAGTGCGAAAAGTGGTTTTTCAACACTATCACAAGTGCAAAAAGTGTTTTTTCCACATTAATACAAGTGCAAAAGTGGTTTCCTGCACCAACACAAGTGCGAAAAGTGTGGCTTTCAACACGAACATAAGTGCGAAAGTGGTTTTTCAACACTATCACAAGTGCAAAAAGTGTTTTTTCCACACTAATACCAGTGCAAAAGTAGTTTCCTTCACCAACACAAGTGCGAAAAGTGGTTGTTCAACACTAACACAAGTGCGAAAAGTGGTTTTTCAACACTATCACAAGCGCAAAAAGTGTTTTTTCCACACTAATACAAGTGCAAAAGTGGTTTCCTGCACCATCACAAGTGCGAAAAGTGGTTTTTCAACACTAACACAAGTGCGAAAAGTGGTTTTTCAACACTATCACAAGTGCAAAAAGTGTTTTTTCCACAATAATACAAGTGCAAAAGTGGTTTCCTGCACCAACACAAGTGCGAAAAGTGGTTTTTCAACACTAACACAAGTGCGAAAAGTGGTTTTTCAACACTAACACAAGTGCGAAAAGTGGTTTTTCAACACTATCACAAGTGCAAAAAGTGTTTTTTCCACACTAATACAAGTGCAAAAGTGGTTTCCTGCACCAACACAAGTGCGAACAGTGGTTTTTCAACACTAACACAAGTGCGAAAAGTGGTTTTTCAACACTATCACAAGTGCAAAAAGTGTTTTTTCCACACTAATACAAGTGCAAAAGTGGTTTCCTGCACCAACACAAGTGCGAAAAGTGGTTTTTCAACACTAACACAAGTGCGAAAAGTGGATTTTCAACACTAACACAAGTGCGAAAAGTGGTTTTCAACACTATCGCAAGTGCAAAAAGTGGTTTTTCAACACTAACACAAGTGCGAAACGTGGTTTTTCCACACTAATACAAGTGCAAAAGTGGTTTCCTGCACGAACACAAGTGCGAAAAGTGGTTTTTCAACACTAACACAAGTGCGAAAAGTGGTTTTTCAACACTTTCACAAGTGCAAAAAGTGTTTTTTCCACATTAATACAAGTGCAAAAGTGGTTTCCTGCACCAACACAAGTGCGAAAAGTGTGGCTTTCAACACGAACACAAGTGCGAAAGTGGTTTTTCAACACTATCACAAGTGCAAAAATGTTTTTTCCACACTAATACAAGTGCAAAAGTGGTTTCCTGCACCAACACAAGTGCGAAAAGTGGTTTTTCAACACTAACACAAGTGCGAAAAGTGGTTTTTCAACACTATCACAAGTGCAAAAAGTGTTTTTTCCACAATAATACAAGTGCAAAAGTGGTTTCCTGCACCAACACAAGTGCGAAAAGTGGTTTTTCAACACTAACACAAGTGCGAAAAGTGGTTTTTCAACACTAACACAAGTGCGAAAAGTGGTTTTTCAACACTATCACAAGTGCAAAAAGTGTTTTTTCCACACTAATACAAGTGCAAAAGTGGTTTCCTGCACCAACACAAGTGCGAAAAGTGGTTTTTCAACACTAACACAAGTGCGAAAAGTGGTTTTTCAACACTATCACAAGTGCAAAAAGTGTTTTTTCCACACTAATACAAGTGCAAAAGTGGTTTCCTGCACCAACACAAGTGCGAACAGTGGTTTTTCAACACTAACACAAGTGCGAAAAGTGGTTTTTCAACACTATCACAAGTGCAAAAAGTGTTTTTTCCACACTAATACAAGTGCAAAAGTGGTTTCCTGCACCAACACAAGTGCGAAAAGTGGTTTTTCAACACTAACACAAGTGCGAAAAGTGGTTTTTCAACACTATCACAAGTGCAAACAGTGTTTTTTCCACACTAATACAAGTGCAAAAGTGGTTTCCTGCACCAACACAAGTGCGAAAAGTGGGTTTTCAACACTAACACATGTGCGAAAAGTGGTTTTTCAACACTATCACAAGTGCAAAAAGTGTTTTTTCCACACTAATACAAGTGCAAAAGTGGTTTCCTGCACCAACACAAGTGCGAAAAGTGGTTTTTCAACACTAACACAAGTGCGAAAAGTGGTTTTTCAACACTATCACAAGTGCAAAAAGTGTTTTTTCCACACTAATACCAGTGCAAAAGTGGTTTCCTTCACCAACACAAGTGCGAAAAGTGGTTGTTCAACACTAACACAAGTACGAAAAGTGGTTTTTCAACACTATCACAAGTGCAAAAAGTGTTTTTTCCACACTAATACAAGTGCAAAAGTGGTTTCCTGCACCAACACAAGTGCAAAAAGTGGTTTTTCAACACTAACACAAATGCGAAAAGTGGTTTTTCAACACTAACACAAGTGCGAAAAGTGGTTTTTCAACACTATCACAAGTGCAAAAAGTGTTTTTTCCACACTAATACAAGTGCAAAAGTGGTTTCCTGCACCAACACAAGTGCGAAAAGTTGTTTTTCAACACTAACACAAGTGCGAAAAGTGGTTTTTCAACACTAACACAAGTGCGAAAAGTGGTTTTTCAACACTATCACAAGTGCAAAAAGTGTTTTTTCCACACTAATACAAGTGCAAAAGTGGTTTCCTGCACCAACACAAGTGCAAAAAGTGGTTTTTCAACACTAACACAAGTGCGAAAAGTGGTTTTTCAACACTATCACAAGTGCAAAAAGTGTGTTTTTCACACTAATACAAGTGCAAAAGTGGTTTCGTGCACCAACACAAGTGCGAAAAGTGGTTTTTCAACACTAACACAAGTGCGAAAAGTGGTTTTTCAACACTAACACAAGTGCGAAAAGTGTTTTTTCCACACTAATACAAGTGCAAAAGTGGTTTCCTGCACCAACACAAGTGAGAAAAGTCGTTTTTCAACACTAACACAAGTGCGAAAAGTGGTTTTTCAACACTAACACAAGTGGGAAAGTGTTTTTTCCACACTAATACAAGTGCAAAAGTGGTTTCCTGCACCAACACAAGTGCGAAAAGTGGGTTTTCAACACTATCACAAGTGCGAAAAGTGGTTTTTCAACAATAACACAAGTGCGAAAAGTGGTTTTTCAACACTAATACAAGTGCGAAAAGTGGTTTTCCACACTAATACAAGTGCAAAAGTGGTTTCCTGCACCAACACAAGTGCGAAAAGTGGTTTTGCAACACTAACACAGGTGCGAAAAGTGGTTTTTCCACACTAATACAAGTGCAAAAGTGGTTTTTCAACACTAACGCAAGTGTGAAAAGTGGTTTTTCCACACTAATACAAGTGCAAAAGTGGTTTGCTGCACCAACACAAGTGCGAAAAGTGGTTTGTCAACACTAACACAAGTGCGAAAAGTGGTTTTTCAACACTAACACAAGTGCGAAAAGTGTTTTTTCCACACTAATACAAGTGCAAAAGTGGTTTCCTGCACCAACACAAGTGCGAAAAGTGGTTTTTCAACACTAACACAAGTGGGAAAGTGTTTTTTTCACACTAATACAAGTGCAAAAGTGGTTTCGTGCACCAACACAAGTGCGAAAAGTGGTTTTTCAACACTAACACAAGTGCGAAAAGTGGTTTTTCAACACTAACACAAGTGCGAAAAGTGTTTTTTCCACACTAATACAAGTGCAAAAGTGGTTTCCTGCACCAACACAAGTGAGAAAAGTCGTTTTTCAACACTAACACAAGTGCGAAAAGTGGTTTTTCAACACTAACACAAGTGGGAAAGTGTTTTTTCCACACTAATACAAGTGCAAAAGTGGTTTCCTGCACCAACACAAGTGCGAAAAGTGGGTTTTCAACACTATCACAAGTGCGAAAAGTGGTTTTTCAACAATAACACAAGTGCGAAAAGTGGTTTTTCAACACTAATACAAGTGCGAAAAGTGGTTTTCCACACTAATACAAGTGCAAAAGTGGTTTCCTGCACCAACACAAGTGCGAAAAGTGGTTTTGCAACACTAACACAGGTGCGAAAAGTGGTTTTTCCACACTAATACAAGTGCAAAAGTGGTTTTTCAACACTAACGCAAGTGTGAAAAGTGGTTTTTCCACACTAATACAAGTGCAAAAGTGGTTTGCTGCACCAACACAAGTGCGAAAAGTGGTTTGTCAACACTAACACAAGTGCGAAAAGTGGTTTTTCAACACTAACACAAGTGCGAAAAGTGTTTTTTCCACACTAATACAAGTGCAAAAGTGGTTTCCTGCACCAACACAAGTGCGAAAAGTGGTTTTTCAACACTAACACAAGTGCGAAAAGTGGTTTTTCAACACTATCACAAGTGCAAAAAGTGTTTTTTCCACACTAATACAAGTGCAAAAGTGGTTTCCTGCACCAACACAAGTGCGAAAAGTGGTTTTTCAACACTAACACAAGTGCGAAAAGTGGTTTTTCAACAGTATCACAAGTGCAAAAAGTGTTTTTTCCACACTAATACAAGTGCAAAAGTGGTTTCCTGCACCAACACAAGTGCAAAAAGTGTTTTTTCAACACTAACACAAGTGCGAAAAGTGGATTTTCAACACTAACACAAGTGCGAAAAGTGGTTTTTCAACACTATCGCAAGTGCAAAAAGTGGTTTTTCAACACTAACACAAGTGCGAAACGTGGTTTTTCCACACTAATACAAATGCAAAAGTGGTTTCCTGCATGAACACAAGTGCGAAAAGTGGTTTTTCAACACTAACACAAGTGCGAAAAGTGGTTTTTCAACACTATCACAAGTGCAAAAAGTGTTTTTTCCACATTAATACAAGTGCAAAAGTGGTTTCCTGCACCAACACAAGTGCGAAAAGTGTGGCTTTCAACACAAACATAAGTGCGAAAGTGGTTTTTCAACACTATCACAAGTGCAAAAAGTGTTTTTTCCACACTAATACCAGTGCAAAAGTAGTTTCCTTCACCAACACAAGTGCGAAAAGTGGTTGTTCAACACTAACACAAGTGCGAAAAGTGGTTTTTCAACACTATCACAAGCGCAAAAAGTGTTTTTTCCACACTAATACAAGTGCAAAAGTGGTTTCCTGCACCATCACAAGTGCGAAAAGTGGTTTTTCAACACTAACACAAGTGCGAAAAGTGGTTTTTCAACACTATCACAAGTGCAAAAAGTGTTTTTTCCACAATAATACAAGTGCAAAAGTGGTTTCCTGCACCAACACAAGTGCGAAAAGTGGTTTTTCAACACTAACACAAGTGCGAAAAGTGGTTTTTCAACACTAACACAAGTGCGAAAAGTGGTTTTTCAACACTATCACAAGTGCAAAAAGTGTTTTTTCCACACTAATACAAGTGCAAAAGTGGTTTCCTGCACCAACACAAGTGCGAACAGTGGTTTTTCAACACTAACACAAGTGCGAAAAGTGGTTTTTCAACACTATCACAAGTGCAAAAAGTGTTTTTTCCACACTAATACCAGTGCAAAAGTGGTTTCCTTCACCAACACAAGTGCGAAAAGTGGTTGTTCAACACTAACACAAGTACGAAAAGTGGTTTTTCAACACTATCACAAGTGCAAAAAGTGTTTTTTCCACACTAATACAAGTGCAAAAGTGGTTTCCTGCACCAACACAAGTGCAAAAAGTGGTTTTTCAACACTAACACAAATGCGAAAAGTGGTTTTTCAACACTAACACAAGTGCGAAAAGTGGTTTTTCAACACTATCACAAGTGCAAAAAGTGTTTTTTCCACACTAATACAAGTGCAAAAGTGGTTTCCTGCACCAACACAAGTGCGAAAAGTTGTTTTTCAACACTAACACAAGTGCGAAAAGTGGTTTTTCAACACTAACACAAGTGCGAAAAGTGGTTTTTCAACACTATCACAAGTGCAAAAAGTGTTTTTTCCACACTAATACAAGTGCAAAAGTGGTTTCCTGCACCAACACAAGTGCAAAAAGTGGTTTTTCAACACTAACACAAGTGCGAAAAGTGGTTTTTCAACACTATCACAAGTGCAAAAAGTGTGTTTTTCACACTAATACAAGTGCAAAAGTGGTTTCGTGCACCAACACAAGTGCGAAAAGTGGTTTTTCAACACTAACACAAGTGCGAAAAGTGGTTTTTCAACACTAACACAAGTGCGAAAAGTGTTTTTTCCACACTAATACAAGTGCAAAAGTGGTTTCCTGCACCAACACAAGTGAGAAAAGTCGTTTTTCAACACTAACACAAGTGCGAAAAGTGGTTTTTCAACACTAACACAAGTGGGAAAGTGTTTTTTCCACACTAATACAAGTGCAAATGTGGTTTCCTGCACCAACACAAGTGCGAAAAGTGGGTTTTCAACACTATCACAAGTGCGAAAAGTGGTTTTTCAACAATAACACAAGTGCGAAAAGTGGTTTTTCAACACTAATACAAGTGCGAAAAGTGGTTTTCCACACTAATACAAGTGCAAAAGTGGTTTCCTGCACCAACACAAGTGCGAAAAGTGGTTTTGCAACACTAACACAGGTGCGAAAAGTGGTTTTTCCACACTAATACAAGTGCAAAAGTGGTTTTTCAACACTAACGCAAGTGTGAAAAGTGGTTTTTCCACACTAATACAAGTGCAAAAGTGGTTTGCTGCACCAACACAAGTGCGAAAAGTGGTTTGTCAACACTAACACAAGTGCGAAAAGTGGTTTTTCAACACTAACACAAGTGCGAAAAGTGTTTTTTCCACACTAATACAAGTGCAAAAGTGGTTTCCTGCACCAACACAAGTGCGAAAAGTGGTTTTTCAACACTAACACAAGTGGGAAAGTGTTTTTTCCACACTAATACAAGTGCAAAAGTGGTTTCCTGCACCAACACAAGTGCGAAAAGTGGGTTTTCAACACTATCACAAGTGCGAAAAGTGGTTTTTCAACACTAATACAAGTGCGAAAAGTGGTTTTTCAACACTATCACAAGTGCAAAAAGTGTTTTTCCACACTAATACAAGTGCGAAAGGTGGTTTCCTTCACAAACACAAGTGCGAAAAGTGGTTTTTCAACACTAACAGAAGTGCAAAAAGTGGTTTTGCAACACTAACACAAGTGGGAAAAGTGGTTTTCCACACTAATACAAGTGCAAAAGTGGTTTCCTGCACCAACACAAGTGCGAAAAGTGGTTTTGCAACACTAACACAGGTGCGAAAAGTGGTTTTTCCACACTAATACAAGTGCAAAAGTGGTTTTTCAACACTAACGCAAGTGCGAAAAGTGGTTTTTCCACACTAATACAAGTGCAAAAGTGGTTTGCTGCACCAACACAAGTGCGAAAAGTGGTTTGTCAACACTAACACAAGTGCGAAAAGTGGTTTTTCAACACTAACACAAGTGCGAAAAGTGTTTTTTCCACACTAATACAAGTGCAAAAGTGGTTTCCTGCACCAACACAAGTGCGAAAAGTGGTTTTTCAACACTAACACAAGTGCGAAAAGTGGTTTTTCAACACTATCACAAGTGCAAAAAGTGTTTTTTCCACACTAATACAAGTGCAAAAGTGGTTTCCTGCACCAACACAAGTGCGAAAAGTGGTTTTTCAACACTAACACAAGTGCGAAAAGTGGTTTTTCAACACTATCACAAGTGCAAAAAGTGTTTTTTCCACACTAATACAAGTGCAAAAGTGGTTTCCTGCACCAACACAAGTGCAAAAAGTGTTTTTTCAACACTAACACAAGTGCGAAAAGTGGATTTTCAACACTAACACAAGTGCGAAAAGTGGTTTTTCAACACTAACACAAGTGCGAAAAGTGGTTTTTCAACACTATTACAAGTGCAAAAAGTGTTTTTTCCACATTAATACAAGTGCAAAAGTGGTTTCCTGCACCAACACAAGTGCGAAAAGTGTGGCTTTCAACACGAACATAAGTGCGAAAGTGGTTTTTCAACACTATCACAAGTGCAAAAAGTGTTTTTTCCACACTAATACCAGTGCAAAAGTGGTTTCCTTCACCAACACAAGTGCGAAAAGTGGTTGTTCAACACTAACACAAGTGCGAAAAGTGGTTTTTCAACACTATCACAAGTGCAAAAAGTGTTTTTTCCACACTAATACAAGTGCAAAAGTGGTTTCCTACACCATCACAAGTGCGAAAAGTGGTTTTTCAACACTAACACAAGTGCGAAAAGTGGTTTTTCAACACTATCACAAGTGCAAAAAGTGTTTTTTCCACAATAATACAAGTGCAAAAGTGGTTTCCTGCACCAACACAAGTGCGAAAAGTGGTTTTTCAACACTAACACAAGTGCGAAAAGTGGTTTTTCAACACTAACACAAGTGCGAAAAGTGGTTTTTCAACACTATCACAAGTGCAAAAAGTGTTTTTTCCACAATAATACAAGTGCAAAAGTGGTTTCCTGCACCAACACAAGTGCGAAAAGTGGTTTTTCAACACTAACACAAGTGCGAAAAGTGGTTTTTCAACACTATCACAAGTGCAAAAAGTGTTTTTTCCACACTAATACAAGTGCAAAAGTGGTTTCCTGCACCAACACAAGTGCGAACAGTGGTTTTTCAACACTAATACAAGTGCGAAAAGTGGTTTTTCAACACTATCACAAGTGCAAAAAGTGTTTTTTCCACACTAATACAAGTGCAAAAGTGGTTTCCTGCACCAACACAAGTGCGAAAAGTGGTTTTTCAACACTAACACAAGTGCGAAAAGTGGTTTTTCAACACTATCACAAGTGCAAACAGTGTTTTTTCCACACTAATACAAGTGCAAAAGTGGTTTCCTGCACCAACACAAGCGCGAAAAGTGGGTTTTCAACACTAACACATGTGCGAAAAGTGGTTTTTCAACACTATCACAAGTGCAAAAAGTATTTTTCCCACACTAATACCAGTGCAAAAGTGGTTTCCTGCACCAACACAAGTGCGAAAAGTGGTTTTTCAACACTAACACAAGTGCGAAAAGTGGTTTTTCAACACTATCACAAGTGCAAAAAGTGTTTTTTCCACACTAATACCAGTGCAAAAGTGGTTTCCTTCACCAACACAAGTGCGAAAAGTGGTTGTTCAACACTAACACAAGTACGAAAAGTGGTTTTTCAACACTATCACAAGTGCAAAAAGTGTTTTTTCCACACTAATACAAGTGCAAAAGTGGTTTCCTGCACCAACACAAGTGCGAACAGTGGTTTTTCAACACTAACACAAGTGCGAAAAGTGGTTTTTCAACACTATCACAAGTGCAAAAAGTGTTTTTTCCACACTAATACAAGTGCAAATGTGGTTTCCTGCACCAACACAAGTGCGAAAAGTGGTTTTTCAACACTAACACAAGTGCGAAAAGTGGTTTTTCAACACTATCACAAGTGCAAACAGTGTTTTTTCCACACTAATACAAGTGCAAAAGTGGTTTCCTGCACCAACACAAGTGCGAAAAGTGGGTTTTCAACACTAACACATGTGCGAAAAGTGGTTTTTCAACACTATCACAAGTGCAAAAAGTGTTTTTTCCACACTAATACAAGTGCAAAAGTGGTTTCCTGCACCAACACAAGTGCGAAAAGTGGTTTTTCAACACTAACACAAGTGCGAAAAGTGGTTTTTCAACACTATCACAAGTGCAAAAAGTGTTTTTTCCACACTAATACCAGTGCAAAAGTGGTTTCCTTCACCAACACAAGTGCGAAAAGTGGTTGTTCAACACTAACACAAGTATGAAAAGTGGTTTTTCAACACTATCACAAGTGCAAAAAGTGTTTTTTCCACACTAATACAAGTGCAAAAGTGGTTTCCTGCACCACCACAAGTGCGAAAAGTGGATTTTCAACACTAACACAAGTGCGAAAAGTGGTTTCCTTCACTAACACATGTGCGAAAAGTGGGTTTTCAACACTAACACAAGTGCGAAAAGTGGTTTCCTTCACCAACACCAGTGCGAAAAGTGGTTTTTCAACACTATCACAAGGGCAAAAAGTGTTTTTTCCACACTAATACAAGTGCAAAAGTGGTTTGCTGCACCAACACAAGTGCGAAAAGTGGTTTTTCAACACTAACACAAGTGCGAAAAGTGGTTTTTCAAAACTATCACAAGTGCAAAAAGTGTTTTTTCCACACTAATACAAGTGCAAAAGTGGTTTCCTGCACCAACACAAGTGCAAAAAGTGTTTTTTCAACACTAACACAAGTGCGAAAAGTGGATTTTCAACACTAACACAAGTGCGAAAAGTGGTTTTCAACACTATCGCAAGTGCAAAAAGTGGTTTTTCAACACTAACACAAGTGCGAAACGTGGTTTTTCCACACTAATACAAGTGCAAAAGTGGTTTCCTGCACGAACACAAGTGCGAAAAGTGGTTTTTCAACACTAACACAAGTGCGAAAAGTGGTTTTTCAACACTTTCACAAGTGCAAAAAGTGTTTTTTCCACATTAATACAAGTGCAAAAGTGGTTTCCTGCACCAACACAAGTGCGAAAAGTGTGGCTTTCAACACGAACACAAGTGCGAAAGTGGTTTTTCAACACTATCACAAGTGCAAAAATGTTTTTTCCACACTAATACAAGTGCAAAAGTGGTTTCCTGCACCAACACAAGTGCGAAAAGTGGTTTTTCAACACTAACACAAGTGCGAAAAGTGGTTTTTCAACACTATCACAAGTGCAAAAAGTGTTTTTTCCACAATAATACAAGTGCAAAAGTGGTTTCCTGCACCAACACAAGTGCGAAAAGTGGTTTTTCAACACTAACACAAGTGCGAAAAGTGGTTTTTCAACACTAACACAAGTGCGAAAAGTGGTTTTTCAACACTATCACAAGTGCAAAAAGTGTTTTTTCCACACTAATACAAGTGCAAAAGTGGTTTCCTGCACCAACACAAGTGCGAAAAGTGGTTTTTCAACACTAACACAAGTGCGAAAAGTGGTTTTTCAACACTATCACAAGTGCAAAAAGTGTTTTTTCCACACTAATACAAGTGCAAAAGTGGTTTCCTGCACCAACACAAGTGCGAACAGTGGTTTTTCAACACTAACACAAGTGCGAAAAGTGGTTTTTCAACACTATCACAAGTGCAAAAAGTGTTTTTTCCACACTAATACAAGTGCAAAAGTGGTTTCCTGCACCAACACAAGTGCGAAAAGTGGTTTTTCAACACTAACACAAGTGCGAAAAGTGGTTTTTCAACACTATCACAAGTGCAAACAGTGTTTTTTCCACACTAATACAAGTGCAAAAGTGGTTTCCTGCACCAACACAAGTGCGAAAAGTGGGTTTTCAACACTAACACATGTGCGAAAAGTGGTTTTTCAACACTATCACAAGTGCAAAAAGTGTTTTTTCCACACTAATACAAGTGCAAAAGTGGTTTCCTGCACCAACACAAGTGCGAAAAGTGGTTTTTCAACACTAACACAAGTGCGAAAAGTGGTTTTTCAACACTATCACAAGTGCAAAAAGTGTTTTTTCCACACTAATACCAGTGCAAAAGTGGTTTCCTTCACCAACACAAGTGCGAAAAGTGGTTGTTCAACACTAACACAAGTACGAAAAGTGGTTTTTCAACACTATCACAAGTGCAAAAAGTGTTTTTTCCACACTAATACAAGTGCAAAAGTGGTTTCCTGCACCAACACAAGTGCAAAAAGTGGTTTTTCAACACTAACACAAATGCGAAAAGTGGTTTTTCAACACTAACACAAGTGCGAAAAGTGGTTTTTCAACACTATCACAAGTGCAAAAAGTGTTTTTTCCACACTAATACAAGTGCAAAAGTGGTTTCCTGCACCAACACAAGTGCGAAAAGTGGGTTTTCAACACTAACACATGTGCGAAAAGTGGTTTTTCAACACTATCACAAGTGCAAAAAGTGTTTTTTCCACACTAATACAAGTGCAAAAGTGGTTTCCTGCACCAACACAAGTGCGAAAAGTGGTTTTTCAACACTAACACAAGTGCGAAAAGTGGTTTTTCAACACTATCACAAGTGCAAAAAGTGTTTTTTCCACACTAATACCAGTGCAAAAGTGGTTTCCTTCACCAACACAAGTGCGAAAAGTGGTTGTTCAACACTAACACAAGTATGAAAAGTGGTTTTTCAACACTATCACAAGTGCAAAAAGTGTTTTTTCCACACTAATACAAGTGCAAAAGTGGTTTCCTGCACCACCACAAGTGCGAAAAGTGGATTTTCAACACTAACACAAGTGCGAAAAGTGGTTTCCTTCACTAACACATGTGCGAAAAGTGGGTTTTCAACACTAACACAAGTGCGAAAAGTGGTTTCCTTCACCAACACCAGTGCGAAAAGTGGTTTTTCAACACTATCACAAGGGCAAAAAGTGTTTTTTCCACACTAATACAAGTGCAAAAGTGGTTTGCTGCACCAACACAAGTGCGAAAAGTGGTTTTTCAACACTAACACAAGTGCGAAAAGTGGTTTTTCAAAACTATCACAAGTGCAAAAAGTGTTTTTTCCACACTAATACAAGTGCAAAAGTGGTTTCCTGCACCAACACAAGTGCAAAAAGTGTTTTTTCAACACTAACACAAGTGCGAAAAGTGGATTTTCAACACTAACACAAGTGCGAAAAGTGGTTTTCAACACTATCGCAAGTGCAAAAAGTGGTTTTTCAACACTAACACAAGTGCGAAACGTGGTTTTTCCACACTAATACAAGTGCAAAAGTGGTTTCCTGCACGAACACAAGTGCGAAAAGTGGTTTTTCAACACTAACACAAGTGCGAAAAGTGGTTTTTCAACACTTTCACAAGTGCAAAAAGTGTTTTTTCCACATTAATACAAGTGCAAAAGTGGTTTCCTGCACCAACACAAGTGCGAAAAGTGTGGCTTTCAACACGAACACAAGTGCGAAAGTGGTTTTTCAACACTATCACAAGTGCAAAAATGTTTTTTCCACACTAATACAAGTGCAAAAGTGGTTTCCTGCACCAACACAAGTGCGAAAAGTGGTTTTTCAACACTAACACAAGTGCGAAAAGTGGTTTTTCAACACTATCACAAGTGCAAAAAGTGTTTTTTCCACAATAATACAAGTGCAAAAGTGGTTTCCTGCACCAACACAAGTGCGAAAAGTGGTTTTTCAACACTAACACAAGTGCGAAAAGTGGTTTTTCAACACTAACACAAGTGCGAAAAGTGGTTTTTCAACACTATCACAAGTGCAAAAAGTGTTTTTTCCACACTAATACAAGTGCAAAAGTGGTTTCCTGCACCAACACAAGTGCGAAAAGTGGTTTTTCAACACTAACACAAGTGCGAAAAGTGGTTTTTCAACACTATCACAAGTGCAAAAAGTGTTTTTTCCACACTAATACAAGTGCAAAAGTGGTTTCCTGCACCAACACAAGTGCGAACAGTGGTTTTTCAACACTAACACAAGTGCGAAAAGTGGTTTTTCAACACTATCACAAGTGCAAAAAGTGTTTTTTCCACACTAATACAAGTGCAAAAGTGGTTTACTGCACCAACACAAGTGCGAAAAGTGGTTTTTCAACACTAACACAAGTGCGAAAAGTGGTTTTTCAACACTATCACAAGTGCAAACAGTGTTTTTTCCACACTAATACAAGTGCAAAAGTGGTTTCCTGCACCAACACAAGTGCGAAAAGTGGGTTTTCAACACTAACACATGTGCGAAAAGTGGTTTTTCAACACTATCACAAGTGCAAAAAGTGTTTTTTCCACACTAATACAAGTGCAAAAGTGGTTTCCTGCACCAACACAAGTGCGAAAAGTGGTTTTTCAACACTAACACAAGTGCGAAAAGTGGTTTTTCAACACTATCACAAGTGCAAAAAGTGTTTTTTCCACACTAATACCAGTGCAAAAGTGGTTTCCTTCACCAACACAAGTGCGAAAAGTGGTTGTTCAACACTAACACAAGTACGAAAAGTGGTTTTTCAACACTATCACAAGTGCAAAAAGTGTTTTTTCCACACTAATACAAGTGCAAAAGTGGTTTCCTGCACCAACACAAGTGCAAAAAGTGGTTTTTCAACACTAACACAAATGCGAAAAGTGGTTTTTCAACACTAACACAAGTGCGAAAAGTGGTTTTTCAACACTATCACAAGTGCAAAAAGTGTTTTTTCCACACTAATACAAGTGCAAAAGTGGTTTCCTGCACCAACACAAGTGCGAAAAGTTGTTTTTCAACACTAACACAAGTGCGAAAAGTGGTTTTTCAACACTAACACAAGTGCGAAAAGTGGTTTTTCAACACTATCACAAGTGCAAAAAGTGTTTTTTTCCACACTAATACAAGTGCAAAAGTGGTTTCCTGCACCAACACAAGTGCAAAAAGTGGTTTTTCAACACTAACACAAGTGCGAAAAGTGGTTTTTCAACACTATCACAAGTGCAAAAAGTGTGTTTTTCACACTAATACAAGTGCAAAAGTGGTTTCGTGCACCAACACAAGTGCGAAAAGTGGTTTTTCAACACTAACACAAGTGCGAAAAGTGGTTTTTCAACACTAACACAAGTGCGAAAAGTGTTTTTTCCACACTAATACAAGTGCAAAAGTGGTTTCCTGCACCAACACAAGTGAGAAAAGTCGTTTTTCAACACTAACACAAGTGCGAAAAGTGGTTTTTCAACACTAACACAAGTGGGAAAGTGTTTTTTCCACACTAATACAAGTGCAAAAGTGGTTTCCTGCACCAACACAAGTGCGAAAAGTGGGTTTTCAACACTATCACAAGTGCGAAAAGTGGTTTTTCAACAATAACACAAGTGCGAAAAGTGGTTTTTCAACACTAATACAAGTGCGAAAAGTGGTTTTCCACACTAATACAAGTGCAAAAGTGGTTTCCTGCACCAACACAAGTGCGAAAAGTGGTTTTGCAACACTAACACAGGTGCGAAAAGTGGTTTTTCCACACTAATACAAGTGCAAAAGTGGTTTTTCAACACTAACGCAAGTGTGAAAAGTGGTTTTTCCACACTAATACAAGTGCAAAAGTGGTTTGCTGCACCAACACAAGTGCGAAAAGTGGTTTGTCAACACTAACACAAGTGCGAAAAGTGGTTTTTCAACACTAACACAAGTGCGAAAAGTGTTTTTTCCACACTAATACAAGTGCAAAAGTGGTTTCCTGCACCAAAACAAGTGCGAAAAGTGGTTTTTCAACACTAACACAAGTGCGAAAAGTGGTTTTTCAACACTATCACAAGTGCAAAAAGTGTTTTTTCCACACTAATACAAGTGCAAAAGTGGTTTCCTGCACCAACACAAGTGCGAAAAGTGGTTTTTCAACACTAACACAAGTGCGAAAAGTGGTTTTTCAACACTATCACAAGTGCAAAAAGTGTTTTTTCCACACTAATACAAGTGCAAAAGTGGTTTCCTGCACAAACACAAGTGCAAAAAGTGTTTTTTCAACACTAACACAAGTGCGAAAAGTGGATTTTCAACACTAACACAAGTGCGAAAAGTGGTTTTTCAACACTATCGCAAGTGCAAAAAGTGGTTTTTCAACACTAACACAAGTGCGAAACGTGGTTTTTCCACACTAATACAAATGCAAAAGTGGTTTCCTGCATGAACACAAGTGCGAAAAGTGGTTTTTCAACACTAACACAAGTGCGAAAAGTGGTTTTTCAACACTATCACAAGTGCAAAAAGTGTTTTTTCCACATTAATACAAGTGCAAAAGTGGTTTCCTGCACCAACACAGGTGCGAAAAGTGTGGCTTTCAACACGAACATAAGTGCGAAAGTGGTTTTTCAACACTATCACAAGTGCAAAAAGTGTTTTTTCCACACTAATACCAGTGCAAAAGTAGTTTCCTTCACCAACACAAGTGCGAAAAGTGGTTGTTCAACACTAACACAAGTGCGAAAAGTGGTTTTTCAACACTATCACAAGCGCAAAAAGTGTTTTTTCCACACTAATACAAGTGCAAAAGTGGTTTCCTGCACCATCACAAGTGCGAAAAGTGGTTTTTCAACACTAACACAAGTGCGAAAAGTGGTTTTTCAACACTATCACAAGTGCAAAAAGTGTTTTTTCCACAATAATACAAGTGCAAAAGTGGTTTCCTGCACCAACACAAGTGCGAAAAGTGGTTTTTCAACACTAACACAAGTGCGAAAAGTGGTTTTTCAACACTAACACAAGTGCGAAAAGTGGTTTTTCAACACTATCACAAGTGCAAAAAGTGTTTTTTCCACACTAATACAAGTGCAAAAGTGGTTTCCTGCACCAACACAAGTGCGAACAGTGGTTTTTCAACACTAACACAAGTGCGAAAAGTGGTTTTTCAACACTATCACAAGTGCAAAAAGTGTTTTTTCCACACTAATACAAGTGCAAAAGTGGTTTCCTGCACCAACACAAGTGCGAAAAGTGGTTTTTCAACACTAACACAAGTGCGAAAAGTGGATTTTCAACACTAACACAAGTGCGAAAAGTGGTTTTCAACACTATCGCAAGTGCAAAAAGTGGTTTTTCAACACTAACACAAGTGCGAAACGTGGTTTTTCCACACTAATACAAGTGCAAAAGTGGTTTCCTGCACGAACACAAGTGCGAAAAGTGGTTTTTCAACACTAACACAAGTGCGAAAAGTGGTTTTTCAACACTTTCACAAGTGCAAAAAGTGTTTTTTCCACATTAATACAAGTGCAAAAGTGGTTTCCTGCACCAACACAAGTGCGAAAAGTGTGGCTTTCAACACGAACACAAGTGCGAAAGTGGTTTTTCAACACTATCACAAGTGCAAAAATGTTTTTTCCACACTAATACAAGTGCAAAAGTGGTTTCCTGCACCAACACAAGTGCGAAAAGTGGTTTTTCAACACTAACACAAGTGCGAAAAGTGGTTTTTCAACACTATCACAAGTGCAAAAAGTGTTTTTTCCACAATAATACAAGTGCAAAAGTGGTTTCCTGCACCAACACAAGTGCGAAAAGTGGTTTTTCAACACTAACACAAGTGCGAAAAGTGGTTTTTCAACACTAACACAAGTGCGAAAAGTGGTTTTTCAACACTATCACAAGTGCAAAAAGTGTTTTTTCCACACTAATACAAGTGCAAAAGTGGTTTCCTGCACCAACACAAGTGCGAAAAGTGGTTTTTCAACACTAACACAAGTGCGAAAAGTGGTTTTTCAACACTATCACAAGTGCAAAAAGTGTTTTTTCCACACTAATACAAGTGCAAAAGTGGTTTCCTGCACCAACACAAGTGCGAACAGTGGTTTTTCAACACTAACACAAGTGCGAAAAGTGGTTTTTCAACACTATCACAAGTGCAAAAAGTGTTTTTTCCACACTAATACAAGTGCAAAAGTGGTTTCCTGCACCAACACAAGTGCGAAAAGTGGTTTTTCAACACTAACACAAGTGCGAAAAGTGGTTTTTCAACACTATCACAAGTGCAAACAGTGTTTTTTCCACACTAATACAAGTGCAAAAGTGGTTTCCTGCACCAACACAAGTGCGAAAAGTGGGTTTTCAACACTAACACATGTGCGAAAAGTGGTTTTTCAACACTATCACAAGTGCAAAAAGTGTTTTTTCCACACTAATACAAGTGCAAAAGTGGTTTCCTGCACCAACACAAGTGCGAAAAGTGGTTTTTCAACACTAACACAAGTGCGAAAAGTGGTTTTTCAACACTATCACAAGTGCAAAAAGTGTTTTTTCCACACTAATACCAGTGCAAAAGTGGTTTCCTTCACCAACACAAGTGCGAAAAGTGGTTGTTCAACACTAACACAAGTACGAAAAGTGGTTTTTCAACACTATCACAAGTGCAAAAAGTGTTTTTTCCACACTAATACAAGTGCAAAAGTGGTTTCCTGCACCAACACAAGTGCAAAAAGTGGTTTTTCAACACTAACACAAATGCGAAAAGTGGTTTTTCAACACTAACACAAGTGCGAAAAGTGGTTTTTCAACACTATCACAAGTGCAAAAAGTGTTTTTTCCACACTAATACAAGTGCAAAAGTGGTTTCCTGCACCAACACAAGTGCGAAAAGTTGTTTTTCAACACTAACACAAGTGCGAAAAGTGGTTTTTCAACACTAACACAAGTGCGAAAAGTGGTTTTTCAACACTATCACAAGTGCAAAAAGTGTTTTTTCCACACTAATACAAGTGCAAAAGTGGTTTCCTGCACCAACACAAGTGCAAAAAGTGGTTTTTCAACACTAACACAAGTGCGAAAAGTGGTTTTTCAACACTATCACAAGTGCAAAAAGTGTTTTTTCCACATTAATACAAGTGCAAAAGTGGTTTCCTGCACCAACACAAGTGCGAAAAGTGTGGCTTTCAACACGAACATAAGTGCGAAAGTGGTTTTTCAACACTATCACAAGTGCAAAAAGTGTTTTTTCCACACTAATACCAGTGCAAAAGTAGTTTCCTTCACCAACACAAGTGCGAAAAGTGGTTGTTCAACACTAACACAAGTGCGAAAAGTGGTTTTTCAACACTATCACAAGTGCAAAAAGTGTTTTTTCCACACTAATACAAGTGCAAAAGTGGTTTCCTGCACCAACACAAGTGCGAACAGTGGTTTTTCAACACTAACACAAGTGCGAAAAGTGGTTTTTCAACACTATCACAAGTGCAAAAAGTGTTTTTTCCACACTAATACAAGTGCAAAAGTGGTTTACTGCACCAACACAAGTGCGAAAAGTGGTTTTTCAACACTAACACAAGTGCGAAAAGTGGTTTTTCAACACTATCACAAGTGCAAACAGTGTTTTTTCCACACTAATACAAGTGCAAAAGTGGTTTCCTGCACCAACACAAGTGCGAAAAGTGGGTTTTCAACACTAACACATGTGCGAAAAGTGGTTTTTCAACACTATCACAAGTGCAAAAAGTGTTTTTTCCACACTAATACAAGTGCAAAAGTGGTTTCCTGCACCAACACAAGTGCGAAAAGTGGTTTTTCAACACTAACACAAGTGCGAAAAGTGGTTTTTCAACACTATCACAAGTGCAAAAAGTGTTTTTTCCACACTAATACCAGTGCAAAAGTGGTTTCCTTCACCAACACAAGTGCGAAAAGTGGTTGTTCAACACTAACACAAGTACGAAAAGTGGTTTTTCAACACTATCACAAGTGCAAAAAGTGTTTTTTCCACACTAATACAAGTGCAAAAGTGGTTTCCTGCACCAACACAAGTGCAAAAAGTGGTTTTTCAACACTAACACAAATGCGAAAAGTGGTTTTTCAACACTAACACAAGTGCGAAAAGTGGTTTTTCAACACTATCACAAGTGCAAAAAGTGTTTTTTCCACACTAATACAAGTGCAAAAGTGGTTTCCTGCACCAACACAAGTGCGAAAAGTTGTTTTTCAACACTAACACAAGTGCGAAAAGTGGTTTTTCAACACTAACACAAGTGCGAAAAGTGGTTTTTCAACACTATCACAAGTGCAAAAAGTGTTTTTTTCCACACTAATACAAGTGCAAAAGTGGTTTCCTGCACCAACACAAGTGCAAAAAGTGGTTTTTCAACACTAACACAAGTGCGAAAAGTGGTTTTTCAACACTATCACAAGTGCAAAAAGTGTGTTTTTCACACTAATACAAGTGCAAAAGTGGTTTCGTGCACCAACACAAGTGCGAAAAGTGGTTTTTCAACACTAACACAAGTGCGAAAAGTGGTTTTTCAACACTAACACAAGTGCGAAAAGTGTTTTTTCCACACTAATACAAGTGCAAAAGTGGTTTCCTGCACCAACACAAGTGAGAAAAGTCGTTTTTCAACACTAACACAAGTGCGAAAAGTGGTTTTTCAACACTAACACAAGTGGGAAAGTGTTTTTTCCACACTAATACAAGTGCAAAAGTGGTTTCCTGCACCAACACAAGTGCGAAAAGTGGGTTTTCAACACTATCACAAGTGCGAAAAGTGGTTTTTCAACAATAACACAAGTGCGAAAAGTGGTTTTTCAACACTAATACAAGTGCGAAAAGTGGTTTTCCACACTAATACAAGTGCAAAAGTGGTTTCCTGCACCAACACAAGTGCGAAAAGTGGTTTTGCAACACTAACACAGGTGCGAAAAGTGGTTTTTCCACACTAATACAAGTGCAAAAGTGGTTTTTCAACACTAACGCAAGTGTGAAAAGTGGTTTTTCCACACTAATACAAGTGCAAAAGTGGTTTGCTGCACCAACACAAGTGCGAAAAGTGGTTTGTCAACACTAACACAAGTGCGAAAAGTGGTTTTTCAACACTAACACAAGTGCGAAAAGTGTTTTTTCCACACTAATACAAGTGCAAAAGTGGTTTCCTGCACCAAAACAAGTGCGAAAAGTGGTTTTTCAACACTAACACAAGTGCGAAAAGTGGTTTTTCAACACTATCACAAGTGCAAAAAGTGTTTTTTCCACACTAATACAAGTGCAAAAGTGGTTTCCTGCACCAACACAAGTGCGAAAAGTGGTTTTTCAACACTAACACAAGTGCGAAAAGTGGTTTTTCAACACTATCACAAGTGCAAAAAGTGTTTTTTCCACACTAATACAAGTGCAAAAGTGGTTTCCTGCACAAACACAAGTGCAAAAAGTGTTTTTTCAACACTAACACAAGTGCGAAAAGTGGATTTTCAACACTAACACAAGTGCGAAAAGTGGTTTTTCAACACTATCGCAAGTGCAAAAAGTGGTTTTTCAACACTAACACAAGTGCGAAACGTGGTTTTTCCACACTAATACAAATGCAAAAGTGGTTTCCTGCATGAACACAAGTGCGAAAAGTGGTTTTTCAACACTAACACAAGTGCGAAAAGTGGTTTTTCAACACTATCACAAGTGCAAAAAGTGTTTTTTCCACATTAATACAAGTGCAAAAGTGGTTTCCTGCACCAACACAAGTGCGAAAAGTGTGGCTTTCAACACGAACATAAGTGCGAAAGTGGTTTTTCAACACTATCACAAGTGCAAAAAGTGTTTTTTCCACACTAATACCAGTGCAAAAGTAGTTTCCTTCACCAACACAAGTGCGAAAAGTGGTTGTTCAACACTAACACAAGTGCGAAAAGTGGTTTTTCAACACTATCACAAGCGCAAAAAGTGTTTTTTCCACACTAATACAAGTGCAAAAGTGGTTTCCTGCACCATCACAAGTGCGAAAAGTGGTTTTTCAACACTAACACAAGTGCGAAAAGTGGTTTTTCAACACTATCACAAGTGCAAAAAGTGTTTTTTCCACAATAATACAAGTGCAAAAGTGGTTTCCTGCACCAACACAAGTGCGAAAAGTGGTTTTTCAACACTAACACAAGTGCGAAAAGTGGTTTTTCAACACTAACACAAGTGCGAAAAGTGGTTTTTCAACACTATCACAAGTGCAAAAAGTGTTTTTTCCACACTAATACAAGTGCAAAAGTGGTTTCC